>NW_016167447.1:11100-21464 GCF_001687245.7 Rhagoletis zephyria
GCCAAAGCCATGGCTAAGCTAGAGTGGTGCTTAGCAAGGATAGGGCGCGCGAAACCCAGCAACGATGCGGAGTTGACGCAGCAGTCGAGTTTGAAGAGCAGGTTGATGCTTTGCTTGGCTGACTTGCAGGAGGCAGTTGGCGAGGAGGACGAGCCGGAGCGGATGAGTGACCGAGAGCGAGATTCGGCGGTACGATCGGCAGCGGCACCAGGCGAGGTGGCCGAAGAGCGGGCGTGCGGGTCGGCTGAATCGGTCGGGAGCGTGAAGCCGGAGAATCTTTCAAAGTGGGACGTGCGTTTCGATGGGGAGAAGTCGGGTCTTTCGGTGCACGCTTTTCTGGAAAGGGTAGAGGAGTTGAGTGAAGCCCGCGGTGTGGCCCCTGCTCAACTTTTCCGAGGCGCGGTTGATTTATTTTCGGGGAAGGCACTTCTATGGTTTAGGTCAGTTAGGCGCTCGCTAAGTAGTTGGGAGGAACTGGTTAGGGAGTTGAAGTTGGAGTTTCTGCCCTCCAACTACGATGACTTGCTGATGAACGGGATACGGCGGCGGACTCAGGGAGCGAATGAGTCCATCGGAGTCTACGTAGCAGCGATGAAAATTATGTTCGGTCGGTTACAGGAGCCCCTGTCGGAGAGTAGGATGCTAGGGATAATTAGGGCAAATCTACTACCCTTTTACCAAACGCAGCTGGGACTAGTTTCGCCAGGATCGGTTGCGGAACCAGTCGCCTTGGGTAGAAAATTAGAGTCGGTTAGGTCGTCGGTTGAAGCTTTTGTCCCACCACCAAGTCACAAGGCCAAGGGTCTGTTGGTGCTTGACTTGGCTTATGCCTCGGTGGGCTCGGAGGTCGCAGCGGTGGCAGATTCAACGGACCACGAAGGGTTTAGGGCGGGGCCTAATACCCGTTGTTTTAATTGCAAGCGGTTTGCTCATGTTTCAGCTGATTGTAGAAAGGGGATAAAGTGCTTCGGCTGTGGTAGGCCTGGGGCCATGAAGCGGGACTGCCCGGTGTGTGCAGCGAAGCGGAATGGTGCCCAGGGTACAGCGTAGTCCGGGTGGAGGTGGTCGGCGGAACCACAACCCGTTTAGGTCGGAGTCGAAGTCGAATAGTTGGGCGAATTCGAAGTCGAATGTTAGGTCGGAAAATAAGTCGGGAAACGGGAGGTAGACCCCTGGGACAGCAGGTCAGGTGGTCTTGTAGGGCGAGTTAGTAATCCTGCTAACTCCCAGCTGGCTAAAGTAGGGTTCGGTGGTTCAGATATTCGGTTGGCGTATTCGCTTGTCTCGGACGGCTTCGATAAGCGTCCGTATTTGGATGTGAGGATTTTTGGTTACACTTTTAGGGCGTTGTTGGATTCTGGTGCATCGAGAACGGTAATTGGTCGGTTAGGTTGGGAAGTTTTCTCATCTTGGGGCGTTAGGGGGTCTTCATTGAATATTCCCTTGAAAGTTACCCTTGCGGATGGAGGCCATGTATCGGTGTTAGGTTCGGTTTCGCTGCCAATTGAGGTAGAGGGCAAGTCAGTCCTCGTTGAGTGCCTCATAGTTCCAGGCTTGCTTCAGAGCGTTATCCTTGGGGTCGATTTTTGGACCAAGGCGGGTATTATCCCGGATTTGATAAAAATGAGGTGGAGTTTTTCTCGGCCGGAACAGGAATGTTTGGCGGCGATAGTCGATCACTCCGAGTTAGGCAATAGAGAGGCTAGTGCTTTAGATGAATTAGTTGCCTGGCGCGTTCAGGGCTATGCCAGAAGGGTTAGGTCGAACCCACCTTGTTGAGCATCGGATTAGGGTAAAAGCAGGAGTCGAACCTGTGTAGCAGAGGTATTACCCGGTGTCTCCCGTCATACAGTCGCGTATAGACGAGGAGTTAAAAGATATGCTCGATAAGGGAGTAATTGAAAAGTCGCATAGTCCTTGGGCGTCCCCCGTAGTCATGATTAGGAAGAAAGATGGGTCTTATAGGTTTTGTGTAGACTATAGAGTTTTAAATAAATGTACAGAGAGAGATAGCTACCCCCTTCCTTATGTATCGGCGACTTTGGATAAGCTGAGGGACGCCAGGTTCCTGTCCAGTCTGGACATTAAGTCCGCGTATTGGCAAATCCCGGTGGAGGTGCAGTCGAGACCCTTTACCGCTTTTACGGTACCAGGAAGAGGTCTCTTCCAATTTAATCGTATGCCATACGGGTTGCATAACGCACCCGCAACTTGGCAAAGATTCATAGATTCAGTTATAGGTCCCGAATTAGAGCCCCATGTCTTTGTTTACCTTGATGACATCATTATCGTTACAAATAACTTCAATAAACATCTAGAGATTCTGCAGATAGTTTTAGATAGGTTAACTAAAGCGGGCCTTAGGTTGAATAGGGATAAGTGCAACTTTTGTAGGCCAGAGTTAAAGTATTTAGGCTACGTGGTAGACAAGCACGGTCTACACGTAGACCCAGAAAAGGTTGAAGCGATGGTTAACATCGAAAGGCCCAAAAATGTGAAACAGGTTAGGTCATTTATAGATACAGTGTCCTGGTACCGAAGATTTATTAAGGACTTTGCTGAGTTAGTTAGGCCTCTCACCGAATTAACAAAGAAAAACCGAAAGTTCGAGTGGAACGAAGATTGTGAACGGAGCTTTAGGGAGGCGAAGGAGCGCCTGGTGACAGCACCCGTTTTGAGCTGTCCAGATTTTGAGAAGCCTTTCACAATCCAGACAGACGCGTCTGATTTCGGTATAGGAGCAGTTTTGACCCAAAGATTTGAGGACGGTGAGAGGGTTATAGCATATTTGAGTAGGTCCCTGAATAAAAATGAGAAAAATTATTCGACGACAGAGAAGGAGTGTTTAGCGGTCTTGTGGGCGGTCGAGAAATTGCGTCCATATGTTGAAGGCGCTAGGTTCACTGACCACTATTCTTTGGTTTGGCTGAACAACTTGAAGGATCCTTGTGGTAGGTTAGCGCGTTGGGCGCTGAAGCTCCAGCAGTATGACTTTGAGATTGTCCACCGGAAGGGAAAGGAACATGTGGTTCCAGATATGTTGTCCCGTAGTGTGCCTGTTGCTGAAGTTTCCACTAGTGACCCCTGGTTGTCGAAGATGATTCGGTCTGTAGAAAAGAGACCCTTATCGTACCCGCGTGGAGAGTAGAAGGCGGCTGCCTCTACAAATTCGTTAAGTCCAAATTCCCCTCTATTTACGGTGATTCTTTGGATTGGAAAAAGGTTGTTGGTCGAGAGGAGAGGGCTGAGATTCTCAGTAAAAGTCATGATGATCAGTTGGCCGGTCACATGGGCATCCGGAAAACTTTCGCTAGGGTTGCAAAAAATTTTTATTGGCCGCAGATGAATATGTTCGAAAATGTAAGATTTGTCAACAGGTGAAGCCTGATAACACACAGCCAGCTGGGGGGTTTGTTGAGAGGTCCAAGGCAATCGAGCCATGGGAAATGATATGTGTTGATCTGGTAGGGCCCATGGTAAAGTCGACAAAGGGCTACCAGTATATTTTAACGGTCGTGGATTACTTTTCGAAGTTTCCGCTGTTGTTTCCCTTACGGACTGCCACGGCGAAGGGCGTCTGTAAAATCTTGGAGGATCAGGTGTTTCTTTTGTTTGGTGTCCCTCGGTCGGTGGTCTGCGACAATGGACCCCAGTTCAGCAGTCGCGAACTGCGGGGGCTCTGCGGTGCGTATGGTGCCCAAATCCGGTACACCGCCCACTATCACCCGCAGGCTAATCCGGCCGAAAGGATAAACCAGATAATTAAGACAACGCTTAGGGCTTACGTAGCGGATAACCAAAGGAGTTGGGACCAGCAATTAGCAAAGGTAGCGTGCTCTATTAGAACAGCGCAGCATGAAGTGTTAGGAGCCACGCCATACTTTGTAAATTTTGGTAGGGAAATGGCGTTGGAAGGCAGTAGGAGATATATCGAGTCATTAGGAGAGCAGGAGAGAATTAATTGTGAAGAAAGAGCAAGGAGACTCGAAGAGATTAGGTCTAGCGTTAGAGTGAGATTAGAGGAGGCCAGTGCCAAGTTAGCAAGAAATTATAACCTTGGGAGAAGAGATGTGCAATATATGCCAGGAGAGTTAGTTTGGAGGAAAAATTTTGTATTATCTGATGCAGCAAATTACTACGCGGCGAAGTTAGCGCCGAAATATATAGGACCTTTTATAGTGAAGAAGAAGGTGTCGCCATGGACTTATGTCCTGGTAGATGAGTCAGGCAAAGATAAAGGGACATGGAACGTGAAGGAGTTAAGACCATACAGGGACAGTTAGGAGATAGGTATTTCACAAAAGAAGGCAACAAAATAAACATTTGTTTCCCCTTTGTTCTATTTACCTATTTCCTTTCACTCCAGCCGATAGGAGTGAAGTCTGCCGACACTCAAGTGTACAGACACTCAAGTGTAAGTTGAGCGAAATAGTTGTTTGTCGGTGGAGCGCCACCGCAAAGGGGAAAAGTCTCCATTAGGGCACTCCGCCCAAAAACGGTGCCGACCGAGGGTAAGAATGTAGGAATGAGAGATGACGCGAAAGACCGTAGTAGGGGTGTCGCCTTTGCTCTCACCTATTGCGGCACTTTTGTTGTCCGCTGTATGATGGTGTTGTTTGTGTGCGCCGTGGTGGCGACCGCTAAAGCGCCCAATTCGCTTCTAGAATGATCGGGCCGGCGCCAATTGATCGGGCACCAACAACACAGGCGCTGACACTCCAACGGTTTGCGTACCGGTGCGTAGGTTGCGGCCTGGCTCGCGACTGCGTGCCGGGGCAGTTCTAAGCGAGCTTTGAGAAAGGCAAGACCCTTATTGCGAGCGCGAGTGCTTTTATACATAGTAGCCCAGTAAAATTAGATAAATCTGTTTAGTGCGAGGTGTTTAAAATTGAATAAAAATTCGGTAAGTGCCAGGCGAGGCACTTAGATTGCAGTAGCAGCAGCGATTAGTTTCGAGGAGCAGCGCCAGTCGAGGCGTGGTGAAGTCCAGGAAAGCCATTTGGGAGCCATATTCCCGAGGAGCACCCCTGCGGTCGGAACGCCCACCGACCGCCGATAAGTATCGTTTTCTTTTGTTGTGTCGTGTATTTAGGCGTTATTGTTGTCGGCAGGCTTCCTCTTAGCCATCATACAGCGGACAACAAAAGTGCCGCAATAGGTGAGAGCAAAGGCGACACCCCTACTACGGTCTTTCGCGTCATCTCTCATTCCTACATTCTTACCCTCGGTCGGCACCGTTTTTGGGCGGAGTGCCCTAATGGAGACTTTTCCCCTTTGCGGTGGCGCTCCACCGACAAACAACTATTTCGCTCAACTTGAGCTCATTCTGCTATTTATTTAGGTATGTACATACATATGTACACTTGAGTGTCGGCAGACTTCACTCCTATCGGCTGGAGTGAAAGGAAATAGGTAAATAGAACAAAGGGGAAACAAATGTTTATTTTGTTGCGGCCAGTACGCGACACGATTTCTACCAAAAATTTGCCCGCTAGGTGGCGCTGGGGTCAGGATATTCCTAAAAATTGCATTTACTTGCCGATTTGACTCATATTTTGAACATAAGTTAGCCAATTGAAAAGGAATATTTGGACTAAAAAATTACACGATAGGAGGCGCTGGGGTCGGGATATTCTCAAAAATTATTTTACGAGAAGAGAAGGATAGATATCTACTATATATTTGTGGAAGTATGCATGTATGTATGTATGTGCCAGGTTGCAGCCTAAACGGACGGACAGAATCGAACGAAATTCGGACAGAATATTGCCATGACACCTGGGCCTATATTAGGGAGAAAAAATCGGGATTCAAGAAGGGGGCGTGGCACCTCCCAAAGGCGTGAAATTTTTTATCAGCTATAACTTCGGAACCACAAGCCCCACGAACTTGAAACTCGGTATGCAAGCACAGCTAATGTAGGTGCTTACAATAAGGTATGTATATATACATGAGTTTGTAAAAGAGGGCGTGGCACATCCCATAGTCGTGAAATATTTATCAGCTATAACTTCAGAACCATAAGCCCCATGAACTTGAAATTTGGTATGCAGCAGGCACAGCTACGGTAGGTGCTTATATTAAGGTGTATATGAATGAGTTTATAAAAGAGGGCGTGGCACATCCCAAAGGCGTGTATTTTTTTTATCAGCTATAACTTCGAAATCATAAGTCATATGAGCTTGAAATTTAATATGCAGGCACAGCTATGGTAGGTGCTTATAGTAAGGGGTATATGAATGAGTTTATAAAAGAGGGCGTGGCACATCCCAAAGGCGTGTATTTTTTTTATCAGCTATAACTTCGAAATCATAAGTCTTATGAACTTGAATTTAGTATGCAGGCACAGCTACGGACTTTTTTGTCAGCTATAACTTCGAAATCATAAGTCATATGAGCTTGAAATTTAATATGCAGGCACAGCTATGGTAGGTGCTTATAGTAAGGTGTATATGAATGAGTTTATAAAATGGGGAGTGGCACATCCCATAGGCGTGGAATTTTTCATCAGCTATAACTTCGAAGTCATAAGTCACATGAACTTCTAATCTGGGATGCAGACATATCTATGGTGGGCGCATATAATAAGACATATGTAAATGAGTTTGTAAAAGAGGGCGTGGCACATCCCATAAGCGTGGAATATTTATCAGCTATAACTTCGGAACCATAAGCCCCGTGAACTTGAAGTTTGGTATGCAGGCACAGCTACGGTAGGTGCTTATAGTAAGGTGTATATGAATAAGTTTAAAAAAGGGGGCGTGGCACATCCAGTAGGCGTGGTTTTTTTTAACAGCTATAACTTCGNAGTAGGCGTGGGTTTTTTTAACAGCTATAACTTCGAAATCATAAGTCACATGAGCTTTGAATTTGGGATGCAGACATATCTATGGTAGCCGCTTATAATAAGATATATATAAACAAGTAAAAGCAGCGCTGTCTTCGGCTATGCCGAAGGCTTCATACCTTTCAAGAACATCTGAAAACTTTACTTTAACATATTACTGTATTTGAAAAAATTTATATATTCACAGCAAACATAGATAGAGGAGCTACACATATAAAAAAAAAAATTATATCTTAACAATCAGAGGTATGGAAGATATACCTTATATAGCACCAATTTAAGTGATTTTCACTGCTGTGTGATCGGTATGTAAACCGGTAACACAATGTAATGGGTTTAGCTTCCTACATTATGGAGATATATCGCAAAAACTTGTATAGGGACAATCAGTCGTATAAGAGGTAAAGCTTATACAGCATAGATTTTGACGATTTTCTCAGTAGACTTTGTATTATTATTTATACAATAGCTTACGAAATTAAGCGGTTTTAGCTGTCCAAATAAATTAGTTTTACATTAAAATCCCATATCTGAACAATCAGTTGTATGGAGGCAATATATAAGTTATAGTGACCCGATCTTTGTTAATTTAACAGTAAACTATCTGTTGATAATGTATGTATGTAATAGTGCGAAATATCATGTTTCTAACTGCATATATGGAGAAGATATAACAAAGAATCTCATATCTGAACAATCAGTTGTATGGGAGCTATATGTAAAAGTGACCCGATCTTTGTTATTTTCACTGTAATTCTGATGATAGTAATTGGAAGTATTGCAAAATTTAATGTTCCTAGCTGCATAAATAGAGGAGTAATAACGAAAATTCTCATAACTGCACAATCAGTTGAATGGGAAATGTATGTTATAGTGACCCGATATTTATTATTTTCACTGTAAATATATATAAATATTCTGTTAATAATGAGTGAAAATGGTGAGAATTTTCATGTGTAGNATGATAGTAATTGGAAGTATTGCAAAATTTAATGTTCCTAGCTGCATAAATAGAGGAGTAATAACGAAAATTCTCATAACTGAACAATCAGTTGAATGGGAAATGTATGTTATAGTGACCCGATATTTATTATTTTCATTGTAAATATTCTGTTAATAATGAGTGAAAATGGTGAGAATTTTCATGTGTAGCCGCATAAATGGAGAAGTTATGTCAAAAAATCTCATATCTGAACAATTAGTTGTATGGAGGCTATAGGATATAACAACCCGATCTTCGCCATTTTCATTGAAAGTATTCTTTTGATAATGATTGACAACAGTGCAAAATTTCATGTTACTAGCTCCTTAAATGGAGGAGTTATAACGAAAAATCTTATATCTGAACAATCAGTAGTATGGGAGCTATAGGTTATAGTGACCCGATCTTTATAATTTTCACTCCAAGTTTTATGTTAATAATGGGTGGAAGTATTGCAAAATTTCATGTTCTTAGCTGCATAAATGGAGAAGTTATAACGAAAAATTTCATATCTGAACAATCAGTTGTATGGGAGCTATATGTTACAGTGGTCCGATTCTTCCGGATCCAACAAATGATTAATACAATATAAAAATACACCCACCTACCTAATTTCATCCGGATATCTCGAAAACTGAGAGACTAGATTGCATACAAACAGACGGACAGACAGACAGACAGACGGACAGACGGACATGGCTAAATCGACTCAGCTCGACATTCTGATCATTAAAGTATACATTTTAATGGGTCTATCTTTTCTTATTCTGGTGCTTACAAACATCGGACCAAAGTTATAATACCATTTCATGCTCATGAAAGGTATAATGAGTTTGTAAAAGGTGGCGTGGCACATCCCATATGCGTGGAATATTTATCAGCTATAACTTCGATACCATAGACCACATGAACTTGAAATTTGGTATACAGGCATATCTACGAAAGGTGCTTATAGGAATGTATATATGAAGGACTTTGTAAAAGGAGGCGTGGCCCGCCGTAGTTGTGGAATTTTTTATCAGCTATAAATTCGAAATCATAAGTCACATGAACTTTTAATTTGGTATGCATGCTTAGCTATGGTAGGTGTTTATAGTAGGCTGTAAATAAATGAGTTTGTAAAAGAGGGCGTGGCACATCCCGTAGGCGTGGAATTTTTTATCAGCTATAACTTCGGAACCATAAACCCCACGAGCTTGAAATTTGGTACGCAGGTATAGATATGGTAGGCGCTTATAAAGATGTATATATAAGTGAGTTTTTAAAAGAAGGCGTCGCAAATCCCATAGGCGTAGAAGTTTTTATCAGCTAAGTATAACNTATATATGGTAGGCGCTTATAAAGATGTATATATAAGTGAGTTTTTAAAAGGAGGCGTCGCAAATCCCATAGGCGTAGAAGTTTTTATCAGCTAAGTATAACTTTAAAATCATAAGTCACATGAAATTGAAATTTCGTATGCAGACATATTTTTGGTAGGTGTTTATAGTAAGATATATACTAATGGGTTTATAAAAGGGGA
Organism: Rhagoletis zephyria; assembly: GCF_001687245.7. NCBI lineage: Eukaryota > Metazoa > Arthropoda > Insecta > Diptera > Tephritidae > Rhagoletis > Rhagoletis zephyria. The sequence continues at coordinate 20,452 of NW_016167447.1, forward strand.
CGTGTCACATCCCATGGGCGTGGAATTTTTAACCAGCCATAAATTGGGAACTATAAGTCACATGAACCTGAAATTTGGTATGGAGACATATGTATGGGAGGTGTTTAGAATAAAGTATATATAAATGTGTTTGTAAAAGGGGGATAAATATGTATTTAACTATTAGACAACTCGGATATTTAAAACTGTGTTTTTTGAAACCTTACAGTCTTTAGACCATCTTGAAGTGGAAAGATTAAATCATTTTATTGATCCCGCGATGCTGTTAAACGAAACATGTGCATGTATTATGGATAAATCTTTTTCTGAAATAAGCATTCTACAGGAAAAATGCAGCTATACAAAAGGCCGGTTACTCAATCTCTGGTTAACACTAATCTCCGGTTAAACATAGTTATCGATGTTACCGACTCTCTGTTGTATGCATGGAGTCGAAGAGGTCGTCAACGATGTTTAACCGCAGATTAGTGTTAACCAGACATTGAGTAGCCGGCCCTACAACAGCTAAGCGAATAGGAAGCTAAACGGAATGTACCACAGTAGACTAATTTTAATTCTGAAATTCTATCGTTACCTTAATCCACCTTATATTAATAATGGAACAATATTNTCTGTTGTATGCATGGAGTCGAAGAGGTCGTCCACGATGTTTAACCGCAGATTAGTGTTAACCAGACATTGAGTAGCCGGCCCTACAACAGCTAAGCGAATAGGAAGCCAAACGGAATGTACCATAGTAGACTAATTTTAATTCTGAAATTCTATCGTTACCTTAATCCACCTTATATTAATAATGGAACAATATTTTTAGTACAGAAAGTGATGGTCAAAATATTATTAGTTGAAGTAGCTCATAAGGATGCTTTACTTTTCTACTNGTCAAAATATTATTAGTTGAAGTAGCTCATAAGGATGCTTTACTTTTCTACTCTAATTTATGCTGAACAGAATACTTATTTGTATAACTGTTTTATATTTTAATTTGTTTACCCCGAACGACGTCGGGTGCTCTG
>NW_016167448.1:0-5685 GCF_001687245.7 Rhagoletis zephyria
GTACTCATTTAAAGTATCGCTGGAAAAATATCGGGTACCCATTAATATCATAATAAAAAGACTCGATATCGCAAATATCGATACCAAAATCCAAAAAAAATAAATATCTGAAAAAGTGATTAGAAACCTCCGAGCGCATTTCTGCCATGAAAACACCCTTTGTGGCACAACATCAAGGCGCACGCAACAAATCGGAGGAGAAGCTCGGTTAAACGCTAACATATTTTGTAAGCGCCAATCTATTATTTTTACACGTAGAGATTGAGGTGTTGACTTAAAATACCGAGCTCGCGTGTTCAAATCCCACCACATGCAATCCTAACGATAGTAAAAAATGTCAGTTCTTTAAAGCCCAATTTATATCGGGAAGAGTTGATAATCAGATAAGTCTTGAAAGCAATTTTTTCGCATTCTCTTTTGTGTTTTCTATTTGCTTCCAGACGCGTCAACTTTTATTGAATTCAAGTTCGTGGTTCTTTAAATGAGAGGTATCCGCACTCTTCCCCTTTCTTCTCACCTCCTTCGCCTTGGAACTAGCAGACTTGAAAGTAAGACTTGACGTGTCTGAAAGCTGACTAATTTGAGTTTATGACATTCGATACGATACTAGGATTCTGGTACTCGATTCCAAAAAATATCGTTTTAAAACTATCGAGTAAAAAATATCGGTATCGAATGCCAAAAGTATCGATATGGTATCGTATCGTATCGAAATTCGTGTCCCTATTGACAACTGCATTAGCACAGCACCTGTCAAAAAGCGAGCACACAGCGGACTTTGATAATGCAAGAATAATAGACATCGAGAGCAAAACAAAGAAAAGGATGACGTTAGAAGGGCTTCGGATACAGCAACAAATACACTGTGCAATGAATTACAAAGAAGATGTAGACAACACAAATTGCGTACACAGCCATAATAGCGAGTAATAGACGAACAGCTGGGATAAAGTATTGATGTATTTAAATGTTAAGTGTCAATTTAAAAATGTGAAGTCCATAAAAAAATTAATGTGATTTTATGTTATTATATGTTAAGGTATGTTTGAAAAACATGTTTTGGTATACACGTTTGTTAATTATGTTTTCTTGTAAAAATAAATAGACTCCCTGAGGAAAACACAATAATGTGTCGAAACGCGTAGGAGGCAGAAAAGAAAAACCAACGTTTTTGCTTTAAAATGAACGGCCGAAAAGCTCAAAATATACAACTCGTAAAAATGTTATTCATTTTAAGATAGTGTACACTTTAACATGTAATATAAAATACCCCTATAATATCATTGTACACAGGAGCCAATGAATTATTTAATGTTTATGACAATTTCGAATGGCAATAATGAGATCATTTCAACTTTCAGTGTTTCAAATAGACAAAACAATTATTTACATTTCATTTTAAAATTACTTTTAACTTGGGGTTCACTTCCGAAAATTTGAATTAGAATTCTGTTTCTCTTTGCGCAAGGAAACAAACTTTATACATAAGATCATCTCAGTTTCTTCGTTTGAGTGTAGTATTGAAAAAAAAAACAAATTACATATTTTTTCAAACTGTGGAAACGTACCACTATTTAAAGACTTCATCCATATTTCCTCATGGCTTAAGTTACTTTTTTTCAACTGCGCAAAAACGTTGAAGGCTGAGAATTCGCCAAAATGAGTATTCAACTCGATGTCTTGTATCACAGAATAAACAGTATACAGAAGACGTACCACATACAAATTTGTTTTTCTNCGTCAACTTTTATTGAATTCAAGTTCGTGGTTCTTTAAATGAGAGGTATCCGCACTCTTCCCCTTTCTTCTCACCTCCTTCGCCTTGGAACTAGCAGACTTGAAAGTAAGACTTGACGTGTCTGAAAGCTGACTAATTTGAGTTTATGACATTCGATACGATACTAGGATTCTGGTACTCGATTCCAAAAAATATCGTTTTAAAACTATCGAGTAAAAAATATCGGTATCGAATGCCAAAAGTATCGATATGGTATCGTATCGTATCGAAATTCGTGTCCCTATTGACAACTGCATTAGCACAGCACCTGTCAAAAAGCGAGCACACAGCGGACTTTGATAATGCAAGAATAATAGACATCGAGAGCAAAACAAAGAAAAGGATGACGTTAGAAGGGCTTCGGATACAGCAACAAATACACTGTGCAATGAATTACAAAGAAGATGTAGACAACACAAATTGCGTACACAGCCATAATAGCGAGTAATAGACGAACAGCTGGGATAAAGTATTGATGTATTTAAATGTTAAGTGTCAATTTAAAAATGTGAAGTCCATAAAAAAATTAATGTGATTTTATGTTATTATATGTTAAGGTATGTTTGAAAAACATGTTTTGGTATACACGTTTGTTAATTATGTTTTCTTGTAAAAATAAATAGACTCCCTGAGGAAAACACAATAATGTGTCGAAACGCGTAGGAGGCAGAAAAGAAAAACCAACGTTTTTGCTTTAAAATGAACGGCCGAAAAGCTCCAAATATACAACTCGTAAAAATGTTATTCATTTTAAGATAGTGTACACTTTAACATGTAATATAAAATACCCCTATAATATCATTGTACACAGGAGCCAATGAATTATTTAATGTTTATGACAATTTCGAATGGCAATAATGAGATCATTTCAACTTTCAGTGTTTCAAATAGACAAAACAATTATTTACATTTCATTTTAAAATTACTTTTAACTTGGGGTTCACTTCCGAAAATTTGAATTAGAATTCTGTTTCTCTTTGCGCAAGGAAACAAACTTTATACATAAGATCATCTCAGTTTCTTCGTTTGAGTGTAGTATTGAAAAAAAAAACAAATTACATATTTTTTCAAACTGTGGAAACGTACCACTATTTAAAGACTTCATCCATATTTCCTCATGGCTTAAGTTACTTTTTTTCAACTGCGCAAAAACGTTGAAGGCTGAGAATTCGCCAAAATGAGTATTCAACTCGATGTCTTGTATCACAGAATAAACAGTATACAGAAGACGTACCACATACAAATTTGTTTTTCTTCTTCAGAGAATGTTAATTTAATGAGAAGGCGCAAATGTTAAGTAACATCTTTTCATGTACTAATTTCAGAGAATGTTAATTTAATGAGAAGGCGCAAATGTTTAGTAACATTTTTTCATGTACTAATTTGAAGATCAGAGATGCGGGAGATCACCACTGAGATCAAGGAGTTCGCCACACCAAATTTAACTACTATATTCTATGGTGAAGTAAGGAATTTGTGGCAAATTTACAAAAATTAGCTGCCGTTGGTGATACATATTTGCAAATTTACGCCGACAGCCCAGGGGTGCTGTGGTGCACGCTGCAAAAATGTAGCTTGTTTTTTCCAATTTTTTGCGCTGATTCAAAAACCAGTGGAAAGGGTGGTATTTTTTTATTTATTAAATTTTATTTTTTTGTTGTTTATTAAAACATATATCGATAGCTTAGAGTGAAAAGTTGCTAAGTCCTATTTTAAAAATGTTACAAGAGAGGAAAAAGATTCTTATAGCCATTTTCTGCAAGCATTTCGCAAAACTTTTAATACAACNATCAGAGATGCGGGAGATCACCACTGAGATCAAGGAGTTCGCCACACCAAATTTAACTACTATATTCTATGGTGAAGTAAGGAATTTGTGGCAAATTTACAAAAATTAGCTGCCGTTGGTGATACATATTTGCAAATTTACGCCGTCAGCCCATGGGTGCTGTGGTGCACGCTGCAAAAATGTAGCTTGTNAAATTTAACTACTATATTCTATGGTGAAGTAAGGAATTTGTGGCAAATTTACAAAAATTAGCTGCCGTTGGTGATACATATTTGCAAATTTACGCCGACAGCCCAGGGGTGCTGTGGTGCACGCTGCAAAAATGTAGCTTGTTTTTTCCAATTTTTTGCGCTGATTCAAAAACCAGTGGAAAGGGTGGTATTTTTTTATTTATTAAATTTTATTTTTTTGTTGTTTATTAAAACATATATCGATAGCTTAGAGTGAAACGTTGCTAAGTCCTATTTTAAAAATGTTGCAAGAGAGGAAAAAAGATTCTTATAGCCATTTTCTGCAAGCATTTCGCAAAACTTTTAATACAAAATTTTGGCTGTTTAAAGGAAAGCAAAACTCCATATAGGGACTCGAACTTTATTAAAAGATTTCATGCTATGTATTTTTGCCTTATTCTTTTGGACTTAGAAAATGTTCCTTTCATTGAATATAAACGACAATAAATAATAGCAGTACCTTTATCCCTTTCGACACAATACATTTTTAATTTCTCTAGCCTCCTGTATCAAAATATGAGTTTTCATAAGAAGTGGACTTAGCAACTCTTCGCTTTAAGCTAGCGATATGTACATAAATACGTACATATCGTCGTTTAAAGTACAAAACCGCTTATCGTCATTCTGCAAAACCGCGTAACTGACATTGGCTGCCAAAAATTGGATTTGCTCACCCAAGCTCTTGGCTCAATCCTTATCCATTCGTCCTGAAATATACTAGCCAGAAATGCGATTGCTTTATAAGAAAGAGAACCATTTTGAAATATGAGTGTTTTTACTCTCTAGAAAATAATTTATGCAACCTCACATACTCGGCTTTGCATTATCTTGATACGCGGTTTTCTACTTTAAACGACGATATATACATAAGTATGTTTGCATATGCATACATATAATCCCTAAACAAATCTTTCGTAAACAAGGAGTAAAATTTCTTTGATAAAATTCTTTAAATTCATAGAGAAAATGAAGAGCAGAAATTCGAATAATTTTGAATAAATAAATGTAAACTAATATTTTCAATGAAAATGTAATTAGAAAATTTTTTGTGCAACAATGTAAAAGGTTTGAAATAAAAATATATATGCATGTAGAAATTTCGGCGAAACATGGAAAAAATTTACTCGGAACTAGGGTGGCCAGATATTATAAGGACATAATCAGTACAGTTGGGATCAAAAATCAGTACAGAGCCATAGAAATCAGCTCATTTTTAAGCGTATTTTTTATTATTAACAATATAACAACCAAATAACAGCGCATTAATTAAAAAAATAACTAATAGACTTTTAAATACGTATATTATTATCAATACAAAAATTCATTACTTTAAAACAAATCGATGGTATTACGTATGTATGTACAGCTGTGCTCAGGAAAATAGTAGTAAAATGTATTGACATATTTTGAAAATGTTTTCTTTCCTTACTTAATTTAAATTTTTTATAAAAATATAGTTAATTCTATAACAAAAGACAAGTGAGTTGAAATCTCAAACTTTCTAGAAAATTTATAAAAATTAAGAAAATTAAAAAAAAAATTTTTAGCCCATTCAGTTTCAGTAGAAGACGAGCTCGAGTCAGAATCTGTTTGCATATTTTAAGCTACAAATTTAAAACATATTTAGTTGGTGTGCTTATTAAATACAACATTCACAATAAAATGTTGACTAAAAGGTATATTACCGAATTATCGCTAAACGAATTTTCGAGTACGAATGAAATTTAATAGTGTTAAATTTTTATGTGCAAGTAAAATTACAGGTGGTCGAACATCGAAAATCAAAGTAAAGCTAATATATCATATCCAAGAGTCGGTAGTTTGCACCTTTTCCAAATTTTTAGAACTTATATTGCACCGTAGCAGTAGTCGTCTTAAGTTTGAAATAC
>NW_016167448.1:5710-17348 GCF_001687245.7 Rhagoletis zephyria
ATATCCAAGAGTCGGTAGTTTGCACCTTTTCCAAATTTTTAGAACTTATATTGCACCGTAGCAGTAGTCGTCTTAAGTTTGAAATACTTACAGTGGATGTTTAATTATAATCGAAAGATTATATCTTATTGTCATCGTCTCAGTGTACTTAATATATGATTAATTCACCACCACCTTTCATAAGATTTATTAATGGCGAAACCAGATTTTTCTGTAAATCCTGTAAAACCTGCAAATCGTGAAATTGGGTTGGGTTGAATGCAAAGAGTTTGTTATTTTGCGAAATCCTAGGAAACGAAACAATTGCAAGCTGACACCTTTTCAATAATGGTTTAAATTTAATTAATGCTTTCAATCTGCTCACACGTATGAGTTGTCAAAAACCATTGTTTTGAACATGTAAACCTCAAGTACATAAATGTCAATTACACGAATTTACAAAAGTATTAAATGTAAAAATCAGTACAAAATCAGTACAAACTCAAAAAATCAGTAGATTTTGCGTACTGATTTCGGGCTCTTGGAAATCAGTACAATAGAAAAAAATCAGCACACGTACTGATTAAATCAGCGCATCTGGCCACCCTACTCGGAACCATTATACAAATATTTAAAGGTAGTTTTACTTCTTCTTCTTAGCCGCCATTGCTCCCATTTGACGTAAACTGTGCTTTTGGCATTTTCTTTTGAAATCGAGCTACCATATTCTTTGCCAAAAGTAAAAAATTGATTGATTACTTCAAAAAAAAAAAAATATCATTATTTAAAATAAATTAAAGCTTTTAGCGATAGTGAATATAAAACGGAAGGTAAGTGAAGTATTACATTGTATTCACATAAAAAAATGCATTTACTCTTGTTAATTATTACCAAAATTAGTTCGTCTGTAATTGAGTCTCCCGGGTTTCTGCAAAATTTGCTTGAGCGCAGTAAAAACGTTACAAATTTAGATGTAAAAATTCTTAAAAGATCTTTTTTGGGCAGGACGTACTTGATGATACGATTTTTGAACAACCAACAAAAGGCCATTGTGTATCGAAAAAAAAATTCAAAAAACTATAACATAATTGCATACACTTTAACTGAATTGTTTTTATTTGAAGCTGGCATAAAACGTAAGTATGCACGTACATATGTACATATATATCTTAATATATAAAAATTCCGTGTCACTGTGTTCGTTTACGCTAATCTCCGAAGCCGCTTAACCGATTTCAATTCAATTTTGTGGGTGTGTATTGTTGTTTCCAACTTAAAAGATAGGATAGTTGTGAACCCGAAAAAAAATATTTTTTTTTCATCGAAATTTTTTCTATGCTTCTCGCATCGTGCTTATCTAATATATAAAAATCTCTTGTCACGGTGTTAGTGGTCGAACTCCTCCTAAACGGCTCTACCGATCTTTATGAAATTTCTTGTGTTTATATGGTAGTTATGAGAATCGGATGTAAAGTATATTTCATACCGCCAGGTGCAGGGGGCGTGGCACCTCCGAATTTTTCATACTGCATATCTCTGGATGTGTTCATGGAAGAGTACTGGAACTTGGTATGTACAAGATATATAAAATCAGTCGCGTGGTCATGAAGAAAAATTGGGGCTATTGGAAAAAGGGGCGTGGCACCTCCCATGGTGGTATGGAGATATATGAACTCAATCCCATACTCTTAAAGAAAATTGGGGCTATTTGAAAAAGGGACGTGGCGCCTTTCAAACGCATTGAAACAATTACGTTTCTTTGTACACATGTACAGTTTTGTTAGGTTATTTAAGATGGCAATGGAAATATGCCTTCTGACAACCACCAAACCGTAATATTAGAAGATAAATGCGTCACTGAAAATCATGAACGTGAATTGTTGGTGAAAATGTTAGACCAAAATGTTTCAATACAAAAAAATTATTTTGGGCGGGACGAAGTTCGCCGGGTCTGCTAGTGTAAATCTACAAATGTATAAATGAAAACGCATGATAAAACTAATGTATGCATGCAGATGCAAGGAGCTATACATCATACGTTATCACAAAGAAGTTTATGCTTCCCTAGAATCCGAAATGAAGAAACATCCTACTTAGTTTCTTAAAGGACCAACTGCATATAATATATCATGTTATAGATAATGCTACATTTTTGGTGTGCCTTACATGTATAGCATGGGGGCACAATAGATCTTAAGGTCGCAGTGCTCTATCCCCAACAATAATAATATTACATTTATAGCAATTTAAATCAAGCTCTTTTAATACGAACAATCATGTAAGTATATTTACCTCGTGTGTTACAACTTACTTTTTAATTAAATAAAAATTCCTTTAAAAAGTTGTAAAACATCCAAAATAATTATTTGAGTAGGTGGCAGTGCTACTTCAACAATTTACGAAAAGTAGAAACGTTAGTAAGCACAGTTTATGTCAAAAAACTTAAAAGTGAAACTACCTTCTTTTTTTGTATCATGCTCGGAACTTTATTTACATATATGAATTATGTATGTATTATTACAACGTGCGACAGTAAATTTTACACACAAAAAAATTAATACATTCCCAAAAATATGGGTAAATTTTAGTAAAACTGCGTAGGTACTTAGTTTTTCTCTCTGACGTCAAGATTTTTTAAAAAGACTTTCAAATGTTCACATTGATTATTGCCCACTTAGGCGGCACTGTGCGTCAGAGTGAAAAACTAAAAACGCAGTTTTACTATATTTGGCCCATAGTTTCGTTAGTATACCGATTCTTTCGTGTGTTTTGAAATTTTTTTGGTTTTTGTCGCACGGTGTTATTATTAATACATATTATTATTAAAATTGATAAATTGATACCGTCCTCATTGAAGTAGTAAAGAAAATTCGCTTAAGTGCTTTTTTCGGTTAAGCGCACAAGTTTTTCGTGCAAAGAAGGATGGGCAGCTAAGCAAAATATACCGTGCTCAGGATTATGATTTTGTAATTAAAAAATTATTTAAATGATTAATCGCACATTCGTAATATGTACATCTTTTGTGGAACAAAGGAAAAAATTCTCAATTCAAACGAAAATCGGATAACATATACATACATAAAGAATATTGCGCAAAAATCGATACACTTCGATATAAAAAATCGGCAGATATTTCCACAAGTAAATGCAAATAAAATTCAAAATTAAAATACATACATATGATTGAAAAATAAAAATGTATACATACATGCGCACATGCATAAGTATGTATGTACAGTGACGAGCAAAACTGTAACATGGTTTAACACGTTTTATTTCAGCCACCGCTATCTTTCCAAGTTCTAACGACTTTCATACTTTTGTTGTACATTCTTATTGGTACACCCCTACTCCCTCTCTCATAAAGATTTGAAGTCAGTCCAACAACAATAATAAAACCAGCAGGCAAAAATGTAAATTAAGGCAAATGTTACAGTTTTGCACTCACTCTCAGTTTTGCATTTTACAGTTATCTTTTACTTACTTGGAAGTCAGATGACTTTTTTCTGTATTGTAATTTATTCAAGAAGTGATTACCAGTAAATAACATGGTTAATTAGGAAACATAAATGTAAATAATAGATTTACTGCGGAAAGGCGGGACCTTAGGAAAAGTGGGAAAAAATTGTGGAGTTCGCCACATGAAAATGTTAAGACTGAGAAAAAATATGGCCTAAAATGTTATTAAGGACAAAGCAAATCTGACAAAAAATATTACGGTCCGATATCTTGTGAACTTAGCAGCAAGTAGCGCTGCAGCCACTATTACAGAAACGCTTAAGGTATTAAATTTGAATGCAAATCACTAGACAGCGAGGCGAATAATTGTCAAATTGAACGCAAAGGAATAATAAAAGAAGAAAAAAGCATTTTGATCAAAATACACGTGCGAGAGTGGTAGCATTTTGCAGGATCGCACGAAAACCGGACCGTTGCCTATTGGGATATGTTAGACCTTACAGAATGCAATAAAAAAAACACATTTTTAAGATTTAATTGAAGGTTAGTTGGTCTGACAAGAGTAAATTAATCGCTTTCAATCAGATGGCCGGGAATGGTATTGGATCAAAGACCCAAATTAAGCCTAAGCGCATCATGTAAGGCAAACTGTGAATCATAGTGGTCGGTCAATAATAGTTTGGGATTGTATTTCAAAAATATTGTTGGTCCGTTAGCACGCATTATGCGTAGGGAACAGTATCTGTTCATATTTCATCAAAATTTGTAAGATGTAGTCAAAAAATGAGAGTTTCTGTTGAAAAATCACCCAAAACATACTGCAATGTTCGCAAAGACTGGATGCAAAAACAAAAATTTGCTATTTTGAAATGACCTCCACAATCCGTGGATATGAATCTCGTCGAAAATTTGCGAAATCAACTAAAAGCGCAGCTACCTAAGTATCCAGGTCCGTCCAATTGAGTACATGAGCTATGGAAGCAAACCAAGGATATATGGGAGGCTATAACTCCAGAATTTTTACAGAGATACAAATAAGGTATGCCAAATTGCATCCAGGAACTAAAAAAAGCAAAAGTATACTGAACATTGTGTTAACAATTCTTTTTTTCGTGAAAATTGTCAAAAAGTTATTAAAAATATATAAGTGCAAAACTGTAACATATGCCTTAATTTACATTTTTGTCTGCTGGTTTTATTATTGTTGTTGGATTGACCTCAATTCGTTATGAGAGAGGAAGTACAGGTGTACCAATAAGATAATACAACGAAAGTATGAATGTCGTTAGAACTTGGAGAGATAGCGGCGGCTGATATAAAAAGCGTTACACCATGTTACAGTTTTGCTCGTCACTGTACATATTAACAACGCGCATGCGTACATATGTATGCAAATGTGCATAATCATAAATAATTAATCACTTCTAATCACTAAACAAAAATCTACAAACATCAAAACGAAATACTTCCGCACATACATACATACAAATACTACAACTAGAAACATACAGAGGCCACGTTTACTTTTCCCCGAACTCCCGCTTCTAACGAGCAAGAATTCATTCATAAAAGCAAAAACTTGCCCCGCTACAAACATCAGCCGTCAACAAGTTGATTTTCGTCGCCGCGTTGACAAAATCTAAAAATCTCAAATTTTGTAAACCACCGCGCCGATCGGAAAAGTCTCAACAGTGTACAAAATCCCCCTTCCCTTTGGTCACTTCAGTTGTCTAAACAAAATATTTTTTCTGCGCGTTACAGAAAACGGGCAACAATGCCGACAAGTGCGCAGAATCCCTTCACTTTCGTTTCCCCCGCCTTGTCCAGAATTCTTCCTCTTCTTCAACTTTTTCACAATCCGCAGAAAAGCCAAAAAATCAATTTTGATCACAAATTATTATTTTAAACATAAAAAACCACCGCATCCAGCCGGACTCGAACCCAGACCGTATCGGTAAAGCATCATCATCGCCTCTACCAACTATCCCACAGCACATCTTGAATGATAGGCATCTTACAAGCTAGATGTAGGCTTCAAAACGCAAGTATGAATTCAAATATTTGTTTTCTTTTTCGTTGACATATCTACGTACCAAAGGATATATGTGCGTACTTGTAATTTTTGCTTATACGAACACACGAAATTGACCTGAAAAACCTACCAAAACCTATCAAAATTTTATCAAAAATCAGGTTTGCTTTTATAAATTTTTTTTATTGATAAGCCTTTATTTAATCATAGGTATGTTATGAACATCCCAACTAGCACCAAAGTAACAGAAACGGAGACGGAAACCTATAGCGAGTAACTATTACGTAACCTTCACTAAAGGTGCGACTTTGATATATAAGTAACTTTATTTGACATATTTCCAGTAGCTGCGAGGTAGTTTCTACCAATTGTAATTACTTTAAAATTATGTGACTTTTAAGTAGCATCACCGGTATTGCGGAAGTCGTTGCTACCAGTAAGCTAACCTTAAAGTTTTTAGATCTGAAAAGTTGCAAATAGCAAGAGCGGCGACTAACCCACGTTACTGAAATGCAACTGCAAATCTGCAGCTACTTTTAGGCAACTTTGGTAGTTTTCGAGACGTTGTGGGGTCCTTAGTTGTTTCTTCATATCCATGGAACTTGTAAGTCATATCTGTGAGTGATAATAAGGTGTCCGCTACCCACAATATAACCAGTAAACAACCTTCGGTGAATTTGGCGACTGCCTTCCTCGGGGATGAATATGCTAGGGATGAAATTATTGGTACACACGCCTACCAACCATGCAGGGTTGCTTTTAAGAAACAAAAAATAATTAACTCCAAATAGTTTCAAAAAGTATAGTGTAAAACGAAATTTATTGAATAATTCCACATAAAATGGTATACATAAATGACTCATTTTCTAAACGATTTAAATAAAACGCATTTTATAACCTTTTTTGTGCAAACGGCATTTGCGAATTGATAGAAACGTACTACGGATTGTAAATTTTTGTTAACTATGAGGTGAATGAAAATTTTCAACCCGTCCTGACGGTTTTGAAGAGTTTTTTTGTTCTAATTTTCTTACTAAGGCGTCTCATAAATGCATGGCTTTTAGTTCTAGAAGAATAAATGTCAGTAAAGACAAGTCTTTTTTGTATAATTTCTGATTTTAATTGCTCAACTTCTTTTTCACCAGAGCAACTGTCAAAAATTTCCAGGAGTAAAAAGTTACGAATTGGCACAGCAGAAATGTAAATTTTTCTCGCCATAATAAAAAGTTATTTCAACATGGAACTTTTCTACTAATTGACATGAAATTACTATCTCAACGCTCGGAGCGCTGCCACTGAGGGCCTTTGCCAACTGATAAACAAGAGAAAATTTGGGAAGACCAAACAAAAGTTTTGAGATTTCTCGTTGTGAATACGAATGCCACAGTTTTTACCTAGCTCATGGGACTACGCAAAATTTTGACAGCTTGTAAATTGTATACACATAAAGTTGTTGGCGGTAATAAAGAGTCAAAATCAAAATGGGAAAAGAACAAAAAACGTACGTTAGTTGTCAGTTATAAAATAAATCCAATTTATTTGCGAATATTTGTTTATTCTATTTATTGAAAGGCAACCACGCGGAAAAGCTTGTGTTAATTATATTGATAACAAAACCTGGCATCTCGCACGTTGTCTAAATTCTCAGTAACATAATTCCACAAAAGAATAAATTCCTTGTATTACCATCAATACGCCATGTATAAACTTTAACAATACACAAAAATAGAAATTTCGCACGAGCGTTTGTTTGGTTTTTCAACACCATTTATAATTTTCTTTTAATAAAATCACGATTTGTCAAATGCTTAAATTTATTTATCTAATAATAATGCAGCACACAACCCTGAAATCTAAGAAAAAGTCTGAGGAAGGCCATTAAATAGCAGCACACAACCCTTCCTCAGGAGTGAATATAACTACAACAACAACCCAAAAAGGTTGGTTACTGTCTATACTGTGCTGCTACCTGCCGACCAAAACGTCACTGTCGCTGGATACTGCAGAGTCCGTGGCACCTCTTAAATTCACCATGAAGCAGTGTTGCCAACTTCTGGTTTCAAAAAGCACCAAAACTTGGGAAAAAAGGCGTTTTACCGTACTAAAAGCACTAATTTTTTTATACCAAAGGAGGTTTCTTTCATAACAGTTTGTATTTAACATAAGTGAAAAAAATAAATAATATTTATAAGTATAATTCAATACACAAAACTTAGTCTCATGCTGACGAAGTAATACCGAAGTAAGTACTGCAGATTAAAACTGGTATATTTATAATAATAATAGATTGGCGCTTACACATATGTTAGTGTTTGGCCGAGCTTCTCCTCCGATTTGTGGCGTGCGCCTTGATATTGTCACAGAAAGATACCCCCTTTCTGGTATATTTAGAGGAAGAAAAATCGAATCGCAACAAACGAAAAAATGAATGTAGATTCTTTTAAATTCAGTGCTGCTACAGCTTTAAATACTTCAAATTATTTCATGTTCTAACTATCTATGAGAAATTTGAGTTCAGAAGAAGAGCACTAAAAAAGGCACTAGGCACTAAACAATTTTTTTTTGGCGTTTTAATTTTCAAAAAGCACTAAATCTAGTGCTTAAAGCACCAAGTTGGCAACTATGCCATGAAGTAAATTGCACGATCAATCACGACACAAGCACACGAAGTACCTACAACCAGTGTTGCCATTTTAGCCGTTTTCCGGCTAGATTTAGCCGGTTGCGATAGCAAACAGCCGGAGAAATTTCGATTTAGCTGGCAGCCGATTTGTTAGCCGTTTTCCAAAAAAAAATTTGCCGTTTTTAGCCGATTTTTCTATTTGCCTTGTTTTCTTAAATTTCAAATATGTATATATGTTTCCATTTTTGACTAAGCGACCCAAAATATGTTAGAAATGGCTACTAGCCTTATCGTGGAGAAAATTTTCATGTCAGGCAGGGTTGTATGAAATTGGGCCGATTATTAAATTCTGCCTAAATTACAAAACATCATTTTTGCCCACTCCCAAAGGTTTAAGGTAAGGGAAAAATTCATATTTTCAAGCACTATGTACACATATGTATTTTTTTAAACAAACTTTTTTGCTGAGATTTTATTTAAATTCCAAAAACCGAATGCCAACTTGAATTAAAGGAACCAACACTGAAGTGATTCAAAATGAAAATAAAAGAGCACAAACTTCTATGTAAAGCAAAACTCTGGGAATCCTACGAGACATATGCCGGTCATCTAAATGGGAGATCTGCAGTCTTTTGGCATCATATTTTACATCAGAATTGAAGGGATTTCTGAAAAATCTAACCAGTTCTTTTGTGTAACTGTGATTTTGCATCCCTTGTCAACATATGGCCTCGGTTGATGTTAACTTAAGGTCGTTGTTTTACTGCTTAAAATTTAAGGGAAATTTTTACACCGTTTTTATGTGTATTGGTTTCTATTTGAATGTATTGAGAATCGGTCAGTCTGAAAAGGCCTTGTAGGGAAGACAATAAGTTTGTTCGTAGAAAATCCAGCGAGAATTATCACTCAAAATATCAGATAGTAAGAAAAAATGCTCCCAAATTCTCTCTCATGTAGAGAAACTTGCAATTTTCTGTACGAACGCAAATTTGCAAGTTTTTCTGCCAGCTAGTGTCCACGGTTGCATTTCAAACAAAAGAAATTTGTATAGAATTTTTAAAATTCTTTCAGAGGGGCAAAAAACAGGATCTACGTGTATATATCTTGTCAGTCCGACTTTCTTCAACATACGTTTCAATTTCTTTGTCGGGTTTACTATATCGACTCTGGTTGAGATTGCATTCCCATTAAGAATACAGTTTTTTTTGCCGAATACCTTTCAAATCATTGGAATTAACTAAATTAATTAAGTAAACAAGTATTAACTTACATTTTTCATTTTAAAATCGCTCCAGTTTGTAGATTTTTAAATTAAACGAATTTGTTTATTCAAATAATCGTCGACAAAAAATCCAACCATGTGCCAAAATCATAGGTTTTTCCGAATTGCAAATTCTTGCTGGCAACATTTTTTCCGGCTCGAATTTGTAACTTCTCTCCAAGAAATAGTCTTTTTACTCGTGATTTATTTAAATAAAACATGTGAAATTTAGTTGAAACATTTTAGCCGTTTTTAGCCGGTTCGTCCAAAAAGTTCTGGCAACACTGAAGTAAAATTTTTGTTAGACAAAGATAGAAGTTAAAGTTCCAGATGGAACTATGAAGTGGCAGCGGAAACTTGAAACATGAAATTTATGGTAGTGATAACCACAGTATATACAGTAATAAACCTTTTCGCAGTTTTTCATAATTTGGTCCCCGAGGAGTACTTTTGGGTTGTGTGCAGCGTTTTCGTTTTGCACGCACGGCAACACTTACTGTGGGGAATTTCGCCTTATGATTAGAAAAAGTTCTTTTCGTGGATAAAATATACATACTTATGTATTATTTATGAACAAAATGTGGGTTAAGTATAATATTCATCTTTAATGAATGCTGATATTCGTGCTTAATGGAGAATAATATCAATAGTTAAGTACATAATTAACGCTTGTGTTTTATAAGTTGGAAAACTCAAATCGTAATTATAGCACTGAATGGAGGTTTCTTAAATGTAAGTTTAAAATTAATAAAAAATCCATTGTAAGATTATATTTTTATGAAAAACGTTAATTTTTCAAAAATTCTAAATTTCCGAATATTTTTAAGTCTTTATTTAAAAAAAAAAACAAGTTTTGTATAGTTATACAGACCCCAATTCCTGCCAGCGCATCCGCCGAGACAGTTCATTAAGCACACCCAAGTTTGAGTGATCCACAAGTTACTAGCGTTTTCAGCATTTAATAGTTCATTATCATGTACGGTGTAAAATAACAAGTTATTCACTGAACTATGATAATCTGTACTAGTATCTATAATAATAGACAATAATTTGCAATGTTTTTACACTTTTGCAATTAATTTCGGTCGCTATTACATACTCATGACTTGTGCCACTCTGCCATAGTACAGTTGTTGCTCCCTTTCATACAACAGTAATTTTGTATACAACTCTGAATCAACAAAATTCATGCTCCTTCTCATTATCAACCCTGATCAGGTTTTACCCCCGATGACGGAAAAACATTTACATATATCATGCGCCAAAAAGTGCGATAAAGATCCAAAAATTGTCGCTAACTGGTTACAGAATCTCCCTCTTGAAGTACAAAATATCGCAAAGAAGTACATTTGACTGTACTTCGAAGTACGAAGTACAAGAGCGAAAAAAGAAGTACTGTACTTCCGAAAGAAGTACGGTTGGTCACAATACTCATATTACACTATATTTTTAGGTTCTTAGAGAAATAAACAAAGTTTTATTCATGTATGTATGCAATGAAACAAATACATATGTATAACAAAATAAATTGCAAGACAAAGCAATCAAATAAAATTAAAAAGAGAGGTATAGATGTAAGGTGCCCTAAAAGTTGCATCTACTACGTGGCGACATCGCTACTACGTAACCATAACGTCAATGGAACGTTTCCGGTTAGCGTATGGGAACGTCGCTTTAACGTAGCGGTTACCGAAAAATTATTTTTGTCGTAAGCATGTAATAGGAAGGTTCCCCAAAAAATCCGCTCGAATGGTGCACCTGAACTATACTGCTTCATCTGGCCATGACTTCTGGATTTCGGACCTTTAGCTGCAATACACTCCGCGCAGTTAGCAATCCACTCTGCAACCGATTGCCGACAACCAACCCAATAGAACCTAGGCTTGATCTTCTCCAGGGTCTTCGTGATTCCCAAGTGCCCTCCGCTAGGACCATTGTGGAATTCCTTGAGAACGTCCGGAATTCTTACCCTTGGAACTACTATTAGGTTGCGGGAGCACTGCCCATCTTCACTTTCCCATAGCCTCCCGCAACCGGGATAACAATTCCACTTTTCTTCAGGAGGTGGCCAAATTACGCTTTTCCAACTCCTGTTTCAGCTCCTCAATCTTTAAGTCCTGAATTTTCTCCATTTTTAGTAGTTTATCCTTCGGGATTTATTTAACAATCCCACTTCTGACACCAATTGTTACGATTATCCTTGAAACCTCGAGGGATTTCCCAAATATCTTTCGGTTCGTATCTCTGAATTGTTAAATAAATGCTAACGATGGCCAAATTGTAG
>NW_016167448.1:17358-21471 GCF_001687245.7 Rhagoletis zephyria
TTTACTTGTAGCTTGCTGACTTGTAACTAACTCCACTCCGCTGTGTCGTGGCTCTTATATACCTGCGCTCGCACTCATGGCAACTCTCGAACGTTCTGAAGTTCATCGCTCATTCTCTTTCTCTCGCTGTTCGCAGCGTTCCTCCAACTTGACGTTTCTCTTTGTGGAACATTCTACGTCATTCCTCGAACATTCTGCCTATTTCTCGTTGTTCGCTTCGCGTTGCCGCAGTATTCGCCACAATACTATTAGCAGCAGCATTGTGAAATTGATAAATTCAGTTGAAGAAAACCTCCACCTCACCTCACCACTGAGTTTTATAAAAAAAATTCCATATACTTCGAATAATATAGCTATTGGTCCCGTAATGGAAATCTCAGCCCCCAATTTTCCCTTTCTTTACGTTTTTTAAATATTTGTTTTAAATAGCGCTGCAGGCGAAAATTTTTAATAAAAAATCGCGCGATTTCTTGAAGAAAAGTAGTAAAATTATTAAACGCGTTTTATATTGTTAAAAAATAAAATAACTTTAATGTATACAAATCACACGTGAGCATTGAAAAGATCGTGCATTTATGCAAATATAAGTGATAGCTGCATTTTTTGTATGGAAATTTGCTAATGGAAGTGCAAACAATTTAAACTACAAATATTTTGCTGAAGTTTTGTGTACGTGCTCCTAAAAGGACCATACCCACCCGACCAACGTACACGAGAATGCATCCGTTTTAGATATTTTAGCAACGCTTTCACTTAGGCTGCGTTTCTTTATACATTCCGGATAAACCCATTTCACAACCAGAATAAACAGAATGCCATTGAAATATACGTTTACATATCATCAGGAACGTTCTAAAGAATAAGTAAACAAAAAAGTTTATTCCAAACGTTCAGAATGAATAAAGAAATGCAGCCTTACAAAACTATTGAGAACGGATTCCGAAAATGTATCGTAAAAGTATTACCTGTCGCTCAGTTTGTGGCAGCAGAACTCTCGTTCTCGACATGCGTATTCAAAAGGTTATTCGTAGTGTTTTCGATAGAAACGTATCTCAGGTGGAAGTTATTTCGATCCGTTTCGCTATCGATAAATTAATGAAAACGGCAATATTTTCGATCCGTTCGATTATCGAGAAAGTAACCAAAGCGTCAACCTCCTAACGCTTCGATTTACCCATCGAGAAGAATTGTAAACAACCATTAAAATGACTAGTTTACGATAATTACAGCTGTTCCATTCAGTTTATTCCCATATTTAACATAATCGCCCTTATTCCGATTGTCGGAACGACCGTCGTTGATCGAAATTGAGATTTTCATTGGCGTTATGAGGCAACCAATGACATAATTTACTACAAATTTGTATACCTATTATCCCTTCGAAATTAAGAAGTATTGACAACGTATTAAAATCTGTCGTTAATGTTTTTGTTTACGACATAATTCAACGAACGACTGTGGATGCGAACGACTTACGACAACCAGAATAGGGGTGGATAAAAGACTACAGTAGTTCAATTTTCTCGTGTTTTAAAGCAAAAATTAAGTTTATATAAACGTATTTAGATGTGATTTAGGTAAACCATATAGTAATTAAAATAATAAATGCACGTTAGTTAAGAATTTTATTATGAAAATATACAATTAAAACTTATTATTAACCGACTTCAAAGAGGAAGTTTATCAATTCTTCGGAATATTTTATTTTATTTTGTGTACATATATTACCGGGTAACTTTGGACCACGTGAACCGTGTTCGATAATTCTTTTTTTAAAGGAAAGGCGGTACCTCAAGGGAACTAATTTGGTTTAGTTTCGATCATCGTGTCATGAAGAAATTAACGGTAATCCTAAATTTGTGTATGAGCATTGAAGTCGCTGGCATTTTTTGCTTAAAAATTACTTGTGAACATCACTTTCCATCCTTTGTTTTTTTTTCTTGATATTCATAGATTTTGCAAACACCGTCGTGATCCTACGGGATTTTTGAATTGTGCTATTTGATAACTATCCTTATTTTTTTAGTTTAATAATTTATCCTCCAAAGGAGTTTCAATACTTACTCCGAATTATTACATGGTTCCTTAAATTATTCAATTTGATTAATTGTTTAGTGTTTAGTATTTATTTGTCAATTTTATTGTGGCTTATTAATATTTTTATTTTACAATTTTTATTGAGCTTTGTACCACGATTTAGTATTTATGCTCAAATTACTTTTGAAATATTCTTACAAAATTTTTATTAAAGCGATACCTCCTTTTATATATTTTTTTGAATATTTTGGCCGAGGTTAGTGAAAAATTATAAAATAAATACATTCTCGATGCATTCAACATATAGAAAAGCAAAAATACAAACTTCCGTTTGAAATACGAGACTCTTACTTACTGCCTAAACAAAAGCGTCAGCGTTGATGGCTGTCAAAAAATTATCATGCCCATACAATTTGTATGAAGCATACCGAAACAACGCGGCGTCAATGCTGAGCGGTTCGAAAATCCGATTTTGACAGGCGTTAGGTAACTTGAATTCAACGTGTAAAAGCAAATAGAAAACACAAAAGAGAATGAGCAGGAATTGCTTTCAAGTACTTGAATCATGCAAATCGGGTGTTATTGTTGGTGTTATTTCTGCATTTGACGTAGCGTTGACGCTTTTGTTTAGGTATGGAACTTCGGCGCTAACGCTAGGCATCAGAAACCGCTCCGCCCAACGCTTTTGTTTAGGTAAGGCAGTTAGGTGAGGCGGAGCGTGAGGGTAAGGCAGTCTGCACACGGGTCGCATAGCTTTAGACGCGTATTAGATGCTACATACGCAAGTTGTACGCTTTGATGCCGCACACGTGCATTTAAATGGAGGGCTGTATACGAGTCGTCAGCTTCACGAATTCGTCAAAGCAAGCTAGCTGCAAATCGCTTGGCGTACAGCAGTGTTGGTAGCTAGGCGTACGTACGCTTAAAAAAGCGAAAGAAGAAGAATCTTGTTAACAATTTTCCGTGTGCGTGCATGCATTTCATAAAAAAAAACGATAAAACAATACAATTCGTGCAATTAATAGAAAAATATCTGAAAATTAATTAAAGAAATAATAATTTCGCATCACTTAACATTTTTTGCCTGATACTTTGACGCTTTGAAGTTGCTTCGTGTGCAGATCTTGAGGCGTAGAGGAATCGTTGCTGCATAAAAAATTGTATACGAGGCTAAAGCTATACGAACCGTGTGCAGACTGCCTAAGAGAAACTATCGTAACACTCGTAACATCCGCTAACATACGTTTCTTGGTAGGGTGGGTATATGCAAGATATACACCCGTATGCTGTAATCCAAATCTTCGTAGTTACGAATTCGTAGTTCCGTTCCGAAAAATCGAAAATTGGTATGATGTAATCCGATCGTAACGATCAACGACACTGCCAGCTAAAAGCGTGAAATACGAAGTTCCTAATCAGCAGATTTGACAGAAACAAATCAAAATAAGGAAGAAATGCACAATACCTACAATTCTCGAATTAAAAAATAAAAATAGGATCGATAAAGGTGATTGAGGTGAACATTACGATATTGTAAAGTTCGTGCTACTGCGGTAATTTATTGTTCTTTTTTTCAAACGATTGTACAGAAAATATAGCTGACCTTAATATCTACGGCTGCAAACTCGAATTGTCCCTCTTCNTTTATATTTGTAAAGTTCGTGCTACTGCGGTAATTTATTGTTCTTTTTTCAAACGATTGTACAGAAAATATAGCTGACCTTAATATCTACGGCTGCAAACTAGAATTGTCGCTCTTGTTCTCAATCACTTTTTCCTTCTCCGCTATATAACGGATTTTTACAAGCGTTCTTTTCTTTCGTTAACATTCCTTTTTTTCGTTATGTCAAAGTTGCCATCATTTAGCACAATGTTCGTATTCAGTATACTTAAGGCTTGGGCACACGGTGTTTACATACGTGCAAGCTAGTCTAATAATAGTATGCGACTACAGTTCGGCCATTCTGACAACCAAATTGACCTCAATTTGCCGAATATATAAAAATAAAATTACACTTTTAAAGATATTCCCAAGCCCTAATATACAGCTTCTAATGTGATTTTTTTTTTTTTTTT
>NW_016167449.1:0-9432 GCF_001687245.7 Rhagoletis zephyria
TCATGAATTAAAAAATAAATTTAAAAAAAACTTATTCGGAAAAAAGTCTTCTGCATGCAATCAATGGAAAATACTGAAAATAATGGAAGAGTGTTAGGCCTTTTCAGACGATTGTGTAAGTCATACTATTTCAAGTGTAATAGATGACCGCAAAAAATTACCTTAAACGCTAAGCTTTTTCTTTTCTTCCACCTTCAACTCAATCGACGTGTTAAGTCTGTGGTCAAGTTGCGAAAGAAATTGAAAATTTCTTAATAACATTTTTCTTTATTTATTTTTCTTTCCTCACTTTCTTGTTTAATTGGCAAATTGTGGAAAATTTTTCGCACAAATTGTTTATGTTAGTCATTTTCAGCCGGTTGTGTGCTGTTGTTCCTCTCCTTTGCCAAGCAGGCTGTCTGACGTTCATAGTTGTGGTCAGATGAGTTTTCTCGGGTACTGCAAATGACCCCAGGTTCGCTTAATGAATCAGAAATTTGTAATACTTTGAAGAACTGAAATAAGAAAAATGAGAAAAAATAGTAATTTACTTAACAAACACAAAGCGTCTGTGCAACACGGTTGCTAAATGTATTCAGCTTACTCCTTACTCCTTGCTTCCATAATAACATAATTTTACACTCAGTTTGCTACTTTCACTAAGATTTCACTTTTTTGTTGTTGACGTCTTACGCTCACTCACTCGACAGCAATACCAATCGCTTGAATTCTTGGCCAGTTATACATTTTTGTATTACAATTCTGACATTGATTAATTGGTTATGCGCAGCCAGTCACACTTTATTAAGAAAATGGGAATATATTTCCACTTGCCAGAAAATATATACATTTGTGTATTTGCAAAAATTTATTTAGTCACAGCTGAGCTCAAACTTTAGAAATATGGAATATTTTAATTTAAATAGAAAAAAACGCACACAATTTGATTTAATTTGATCCATCAGGTGTTTGAAGAAATATGTCTGTACACGTGTCCGTATGTCGGCATATAAACACGATATTTTACTAGTATATTCTTTACAGGGCAATTCTGGCTAAGATTGTAAAAAAGTCTTTCGTAAGACAAATGAAAGACAGATGGCAAGATAGTTCGAAAGACTGTTGTTATTCTAGCAAAACAGCTTTAGAAAAAAAGTTCTCTCATTCACCACTCGTGGTGAAAAGCTATTTTGAGAGAAAGCAGGTGTATATCATTTAGCTTGCGTAGCTCTAACAGTCGCAATGGCCGAGTGGGCAGAGCACATAAGATCCGAGTTCGAGTCTCGGCCAACGGATTTTTTTTCTTATTTTTATTATATATATTTGTTTCCTTTTTAGTGAAAAAGAAAATAATTATGTTTTAATTTAATTTAATTTTTAAAACTATTTTTTTTTTTACTTTCATTCCATTTTTTTATTTAAATTTCGCTTTATTTATTACTATTGATTGTTTCAAACAAATATATATGTACATATATTTTTTAATTAAATTAAAAACTTATTGTTAAATGGCGAACAACATAACGCTAAGCCCTCCCGTTAGCAGATCTTTCAACAAGTCTTTGGAAAGACAGTAAAGAGCTTTTAAGATAGTTGCCAGAACAGACAACTGACTTACGAAAGACTTTCCGCAGGTGGATCATAGGGTGGCTTTCGGAAACGGTGAGACTACTGGTAATCCGCCCTTGGGCTCTAGATCAATGTGAGGCAGCTAGTAGTGCCAATATTTATACCACCAAAAGGCCTTTATGGGGGTTTTTGAGTAAGGGGAATCTAAATCTTAAATTCTCTTTTGCCAAAAACGACGCTGAGTCCGTTTTGGTGAAAAAAACATGAAAAAACATTGTTTTCACTTTTCCTTTTTGTTCCTTACACGTTTTTTGCATTATATCGCACCAGCGGCCGTTGTTTGAGAAAAATAAATTGCAAATTCAATTACCTCGAACCCTAAGCCCTACTTTGTTATAAATATTTGCATTTAAATTACATTTAATTGTTTTGAATGCTGCTCTGCGAACACCAACTTAAAATAAAAAAAAAACGCTTATAATTTCAATCTGGGAAACTGAGATATCATCATTCTATATACAATCCAGATTTTCAAAAAAAAATAGGTTTCACAGTTCCCCAGAAAAAAACTGAAAATGTTGTACAGTGATGTAATACACTGGATGTACAGAGCTGTGATAAGACCCATCCATTGGAATGAGAACATAGCACACTTTCTATTCTTGTCACGGGAGCACTACCCACTTTACCTACCAAATATTAGAAGACTGTTAAATCTTCTACCGGTGAATCTCTATAGAAAAGGTCTGGCAGGCTGTGGTACTTCCATATTAAATGACATCCCGCCTTGGAGAGTCCTCAGATTCGGACACGCAAAGGTCCTGAAAGTTCTGCCGAATAATCTATGACAACCAGCAACTAGGTTATACCACTCCTCTACTCTGTTTAGAAAAAAATTATCCATAAGAATACTAGAAAGAAATGAAGGCCAAGGTGCCACAGACCTAGGCACAGATCGACGCCCATGCAGATTGTTCCAAGCTAAACGAAACCGAACTATTGTAGTTTTTTGAAGTAGAGCTAAGCGTTATAATAAAGGCCGAGCCACTTCCATCCCTCCAAAAAAGGCCCATGGCTTTATATTATGCTATTAAATTTTTAAAATCTAACAGAACAACGTCCAAAGTAGCAATAGTATGCAGAAATATTCTCAATCTGCCGGCATCATCCTTGAATATTTAATGGGCCCTGGCAACTGAATAGCTGACAAGCTGATAAGGGAGGAGTGGAAGGAACCCAAGTTAATTCTGGTTAAACGCCAACATACCTCTAACCACTCGCATACATAGTTTAAAGTCTGAACTCGTCAAGGAGATAAGTATTAGTTGGGCTGCGGAAACTGCTTGCCCATACTACTAAACAAATTTGCCAAAATTTGATGTCATGCGATCCATAGCTCTCTCTCAGATTAAAAGACGAGGTAATTGCCGGGCACGCCTTATATTTACGTATGTAAAGATCTTGGGAAAGTCTATGAACGATTTTGTCCCAGCCGCAGAAGCTAGTAAGCATCGTACACTATCTCTGCCACTGTCCGCCCTAGTCAATACGCACAGCAACTTCCTCCAGAAGTATTCTTGCTTAGCCGACCTGAACATTCTCCATTTTCTGTGCTTATAAAACGCATTCAATGGTTCAATTTATAAAAGTTTGCAACCGTGCTCTCGTGGTGGCAGCCACTTAACTTAACTCAACCTAGCCTATTCTGCACATTTCTTTAACTAACTCAACAGTTTCATAACTCTGTACATGCATATGTACATAGTTATGTATGGACACATAAAAGATATAAGTATACGCATAATTGCTGACGAGGTCGTCGTTTAAATATTTGTAAAGAATGATCATTAAAAGTCTGCTAAAGTCACATAATTTACTTTCCAAATGACTTGAGCCTAATGCTGGCGCAAAAATTTGAAAGTTTATGATTTCTCAGCATATTGCGTTCTCCAGTCTATCACTATTGAGGAAAATTCAATCAGAGAGGAAAGAGCATGCTTCCGTTACAGCAAGTAATTGCCATTAAATTTTTACCAATTACTTTTTTAACAACAAAATAAATGTCAACAAATTCAACACTCCAAGTTTAATTCACCGCCCCCAAAGAGACTTTAGCCCACGAGATGGCAATTGGATATTGGACAATATTTTTCTTCTAACTGAAGTAATGAACCTCAACGGAGCCTAAAATAAATTTAAAAAAAAAATTGGCGGAAATAGAAGGAAATGGCATTTTTCCAACTTTTTAAATGTTATGAGTGTGATTATCAGACTTGCACAACAATGACGAAATGTGTGATTATACGCGCGAATGGATTACGACGGCAGCGGCGTTCAATTAAGTTGCGTAACAATGGCGAGACGAACAACAGCGTAGCAACACAAAGCACGCAAGTGTTGAAGCGTTACTTTTGTTAAGATTTCGCTCAATTTCTTTTCAAACTTTCACTTTAGAAAATTAAAAATGGAACTTCTAATAAGTATGGGTACGTCGGCTGTTTGACAATACAATACAGATGAATGAACAATAGGGTGGTCCAAAAGAGTAAAATCGGAATTTTAATGCTCTCACCTGCTAGTATTATTCTACATATATCGAAAAAAGTATACCACTATTTTTTATTTCAGAAATCAAAATAGATTCAGGGGTCGCTTAAAGCGCTCAAAGTTTTCTATGTATTTTATATGAAAAAAACAACTTTGCGATCGGAAAACCCTGCTCCTCTTTAGTAGACTTCCAAAACAATGCCCAATTGTTTATTTAACCAATTTTAATACTAAAGATTTCTTATAGATCCCCCCGCCCCAATGCATTTTTTGGGGTTTTGGCGGACCTATAAATTATAGTTACTATAAAAAATGGTTACCTAAAAAATTGGGTATTATTATTCGGAATCTCTTGAAGAGCAACAGCGTTTTTCAATTGAAAAATAATGATTTTCAAGAATTCTATACCATTTCTAGGAAAAGTTGGGTTTTCCATATAAAAAATACATGGTTAATTTTGAGCGCTTTGAGCGACGTCTAAATATTTTTTGATTTCAAAATAAAAATAGTGGTAATTTTTCCGATATAGAACAACCCAAGGAGGTGAGAGCATTAAAACTCCGACCTTAATTTTTCACATGCGTTTTTGGACCACCCTAATGTGCATACATATATAGACATGTATACACGAAAACTGGCAATTAAACTAAAAATCTAAAACATTCCGTGGCCAATTACTGTAAAACCGTCCGGTTTATATAAAGTTGAAAGTTAACAGCTCACTGCAGGTCCTGTTGCTCAACTTGTCATCTTGCTGTTTTTATACTATTTCGTATCTGCGTTTGACTGCGTATTAATATTATATTTTGGCCTGGTCCCCAACGTATTGATTGTTTGTCTTTTTGTCTCCGACGTTTCGCTTTATTGTGACTCTTAAGTTAATTAAGGTTTTAATGTTATTACTCAATGTCTGTTATTAAACTTTTTTCATATTTATTTTACCTAATCAACTTAAAAAAAGAAAAATAATAACCTCCTACAAATGGGTATTTCTTCGTATTTTAATTCTTGTTGGATGCTTAGCTTGTCTGTGATACTCAAACAAATATAGACAGTGCCCATCTTAAAAACAAATAAAAGAGATTACCATTACCAATATTTATTTTATTTCAAGGGCTCATAAAAAATGGCAAAGAAAACAATGTTAAAAATAATTTTACAAATGTAAGCCAGTCGAAAATGAGACACAATTATTTAGAAAATGATTATTTATAAGAAAACTAAATTTGGAAGATAACTAAGTCAATCTAAAGCAAGAGGATGGAATGTGCAAGCAAATGTTTCTCATACGCTATGTATAACTCTACCAACACATAATTAAATTTCTTTGAAAAATTTTTATTATGCAGTTTGGTCTACAAAATCCAATTTAAGTAAAATAAAGTGCAAATTTAATGTAACTGGACCTAACCGTTTATTTCTGGCAATTGTTTTTTTTTTTTATAACCAATATACATACAAATATACATCTTCTTTTGCTATCTAGATCTCTACCTCTACGCCTGTTCGTTCTAATTACATGTATGTTATTCTGTTTTCCTTCATCTTAATAAAAAAAAAAATAAAAATATCGATAACAAAATCGTTGACAAATTCAAAATATATTTCGATAGCAAAGTCGATGATAATATGTTAGCAAAATCGGTAAAAATATCAATAAAAGTATCGATAACGAAATCGATAAAAATGTCGATAACACAATCGATAAATAATCGATTACAAAATAGATAAGAAATTGCTTAGAAAATCGATAAAAATATCAATAAAAATATCGGTAACAAAATCTAAAAAAAATATCGATAGCAAAATCTATAAATAATCGATAACGCTGAGCCAAGAGTACAATGGTTTTTTCAACCGAGTTATGGTTTGATTTTTTTTCATGGCTGATAAGCCGATTGTAAGAAATGTGATTCAAGTTGAACATTTGAGAACTAATTAATATGTATGGCACTGGCTGAGCGAGCAGAGGTGCTTGCTGATATTTTTTGGCTTCCAGCAGAATGCCGTCAGCGCGATACATAATTTTTTTTTGTTTTTGGTTTTTCTTAATTGCGCAAAAGCCTCTGTGACGTGCAGAACCAAATCAAACGACGAAGAAAATTTATTCAAGTTGAACATTTGAAGACACATTTATAAAGCGGCTGCAGCTGAGTGTGTAGAGATGATAATAAAAATTTTTGTTTTATATCTACGTATTACGAAAAAGCATCTGTGAAGTGTAGTACATAAACTTATTCAAACGAAAAATCGCTAACCAAAAGTTTTGTTAATGTAAACCAAATTGTGGTTAACATTACCAAATCATTGTTGAAAATGTCAACCAAGGCATTGTTAATATTGATCACGTTGATTCCTTTTCAAGTTTGAATTTGGTAGTATTAACCAATTTTTGGTTGCTTTTTCTCTCAGTGGAGGATCTTTTCTATAAAACCTTCCCCTCGAGAGCTGTATAAGGTCGAGGCCAGGCAATGAGCAGCTGAGCGGCGTTTTTGTATGGCATTTTTGTATGGCGCCGCTCAGCCGCTCAGAAATGCCGCTAGGTGCGTGGCCTCGACCTAAGAAGACTTCAATTAGCTCCGGCATTCGAAGTCCTTTGCCTAACACAGCAATGGAAGAATTGGAGTGTATTTTGAACATTTCGTTTCTCCGCAGACGATGACTAACCTTCGACTTTAGTTCAACCATCAAAAATCTTCTCACAAGAACATCTGTCTTCGGAGTGGCGCTTAGAACTAGTGGTTTCTATGGAATTTAGCAAAATTCGAAGTGCCAAATTTTATTATTTTATGTATTATATTAAATGATTTGTGATTTTTCCAGAGAATGCAACAGATAACAAGCGAAGAAAACAAAAAAAAGAAGAGCGGCAAAACAGAAAGCTTGCAAATACATATGTATGTATGTAGGTATAACGGTTAACAAAATGTTGAATTTAACATTTTCTGTATTGTTGTTTCGCTTTCGCTGTTCTCCGCCAAAATAAAACTCTGTACATATTGTAACTCTTCAAAAAATATCACTTAATAAGAAATGAAAATAAAGAACGAACGCAACAAACGCAATCTGACAATAAGTATATGTACATATGTTGCATTGTAATATGGCAAAATAAAATCTTTTATTAGAATTTATGCGAAAACATAAAACTGGTTGGTTGTTGGGGGCTGCATTCTTGCTGTGCTACGTACATGCATTTGTATGTATTTTTTACTCTTCTTGGTTTCATTTGTTATTGCTAATGCTTTCAGTTAGCTGACGTTGCGGTTACTAATGCTTTTACTCACATGTTGTTGTTACCCCTTATGCAGCTGCTGATGCTGTTGCTGTGGCAATTTGTGGACGCATTAGCTACTTTTTCGTTTGTCGCTACTGGTTCGCTTAAATGTCGCCACCAAATATGGAATAACATTTTATTTGCAATGTTCATAATGCTTCCTAAATGGGATTTCAGGTGTGAATAAACGGAAAAGCTCACAAGCATGGTAGTATTTGCTGTTACCATGCAAAGAAAGGGTAATGTGAGTAAAGCATTTAAGCCACAAGCAATTTAAGCAAATGTTTTTATTTACTGCGTACGAGTACATGTAGCTAAACTTTTAATCGTGAATACCTGCATATGTATTCTAAAAAAACAAAATAATGGTTTCCAAAAACATGCGTCATAATTTCCACCTTGCTCAATGAGCAAATACATTTAGTCACAATAACCATATTTTAAAAATTAAAACGCAGTACAAGTTATGTATGTGTATATAGGGCATACCGGGGGAGCTCCGGCACTTGTTTGAAGAAAAATATGTACACTGCTGGCAAAAAAGTATTGGGACAGCAAATTTTTCAAAATATATGCAACAAACTTTGTACAAAACTAGCGAAATTACATGCAAATTTTCAACATTTTAATCACGTTTTTTTTTGAGTATGCAGTTTTACAGCCCATTAAATTCTATTATAAAAATGCAAGTTCGGAGTTAGTGAAAAATCACATTGATTTTTGAGAATAAACTTTCGACCGAACCAAGGCGAATCAATATAAAGTGATAGGAGAAGTTCAAAAACAAAAATGTACATGTATTTTGTTTTTTGCTTTTGCGGCGTGAACTGTCAAAATCTGTAAATGTGTGTGTGAATGTCAAACAAACTATTTCAATTTGACATTATAAGCCGTGAGGCGAAACACATACACAAAATCAGCTGATCTTGTAACACAACCTACTACATACATAAATTTGCTTTGGACCGAGCCAATTCTTTTGGTTTGGAAACAGAAAATAGTCGAAAAGGCTATATATAGAAAAAAGGCTACATGAGGTCGCAGTTCGTAATCGTGTTCTTTCCATTGCGACTGCAAAGAAATGATTTGACATATAAGAAGTGCACTGTTTTCACGCCAAAGCATCCACTTATATAACCTTAGTCACCTCACGCACTACGACTTGCTTATTGTCCAATATCATTCAACGAATTTAATCCACAATTTCTTGGTTGGTGATCGTTTGTTGGTGACCTAAAGGCTCAGCGTCACTCGCGCTGGTAAGACCAAAGCGGAATACAGCAAGTTACTGCCTAACCATTGGTGCAGACTCTTATCAGTATTTATCTACTATTTCCTTGATTTTTGTGGTCGTTTTTAGATTACAAATAAATAAAATAAAATAAAAAAACGTTTTAATATACCACGCTTTTATAAATGGACTAAAACTTAGAAACTAATATTTCTCAGTCCCATAGAATTTGTTTGGATATCTTTTGACTTTGAAGTTTTAGCAAAAGCCATTATAAACAATTTATTAGTTTGAAAACGAAAAACGTGGAGGGCATTAGATTTAATTGACAATAGTCAAACTATATAACATAAACCTAAAAATTCTACAGCGAAAGTACAAATTTGAGATCGATTTTAAGAGATCGTTATTGATATACCCACATACATACATACATACATTACTTTTCATATCAATTCAAGTCTATTGCATGCGACCCACGTTTTTCATGAGTTTTTTGCATTTTTTTCACGTAAAGTTACGTGGTATTTTCTAGGAGTTCACAAGTTAAATTTTAGCCAAATAAACTTAGATCAAGTTGTTACGAAGAAAAAAAATTGTAGTAGCAAACTTTTGATGCAGTTACTTCTATTTGAGACGTAGATCATGGATACACAGTCTCGCCCCTTATTTTCGTACCGGAACATTCCGCCATCTTGGATTTTAGTTTTCATTTAATTATTTTGCAAAACTGTAACTAAATAGTGGAGCGAAGTGTGTTATGGACCACATAAGGAAATATTTCTGCAGAGAAAACGGAAATCTGAATTTTTGCTTCATTTTTTTTTTT
>NW_016167449.1:9511-21463 GCF_001687245.7 Rhagoletis zephyria
GAATCTCCCCCCCCTCCCCCCCTTCCTCCTTCCTCGCGGCCAGGCTTGGTACATACATACATACGACCACCAATTAAATAATTTCTAATTTCTTTTAATGGCTTGTCATCCATTTCCGCTGTAGCGCATGTAGTGCAGATTTTTAGGCGCAATATTTAACTACTTGCGGCAAGTCCTACCGTCGCAGTTGATTTCTAGACTTTTGAATATATATATATATATCTATAATTATAGCTAAACATGGTGTCTGGATACACAACTTGCACGTTGATAAAAGCGTTGTAAAAAAAAAAAAATTATGAGCACAGGAATTTCACTTTTTCCATTTTCGTCAAAATTTAAGAGGTTTCTGTTGGCTGTTCTGGCTGCCAAACACAAAACTGGATAGTATACTAGCAGCTGGCATGAACAATGTTGCACTTAAAGCTACGACGATGGATATTCCAAAAGTCACTGACTTATCAAACAGCTCTCGTTTCTGTGCCCATTGGGGGCACTAATCTCAAGCCCCTACTATATCTTCTGAGTTGCAATCGCCTCCCTACACTCTACGTTCTGTGTTCTATTTTCAGTTGCTATTCTAGCGGCGATTCAGCAAATCACGACCAAGCTTCCAAGAATACCAGTACAACTACTTTTGGAAGAAAGGCGGAGCAGATCATATCAAATCGAGAATTACGAAAAATTTAAAAGGCGAATATTATAAATTTTATTTGCACCAGAAGAGCGTGCACACGAATTCATTTTTTTCCCGTAATGTCCTTGGTTTTAAGCAGATGCAAAAGTAACACAAATAACCAGGCACCCGCACACACACACGCACACACACACACCCACCACACCATTCACACAGCGGGCGTCAACATACGAAGGGAGTAGCCTTTAAAGCGAAGGGGTGACCAGCACAGCTGGTGCTCTTAGTGGGGCTCTAATAATGCCGGCACCGCCGCCGCCGCCAATCCTGCAGCTGCTTTTATTGTTATTATTATTGCACTAACAGCAACACCGGCTGCGACTCCAACTGCTGTTACTGCTGGAGCTTTTTTAAATGCCAAATATTAGAATGCCAATACGCGAAAGATATCAGTGAAAAGAAAATGGGGCGAACAATATTTGCTAAAAGCGAAAAGAAATAAACAAAAAAGACTGTTACAACATTTAAGCGGTACTGCCTGGCGCGCAGCGAACGCAGCAAAATAAAATGTGGCAACATATTATTATCGCTTGTTGGGAAAAACATAAATCATTTGCTTGTAAAGTGCGCGTTGAAATGTGGTCGCCGACAGCAGCTGCAATTGTGTATAGCGTGGTGGAGCTTAATCCTATGCACGATATCAACTGCAACAACAGCAACAGTATTCGTTATAGGAGCAACAACAACTTTGGCACAGCATGTGGCAACAGGCAAATGGGACATTGGGTGAGATATTCAGTTGCGGGGCAGTTACAGCTATGGAGATGGTAGGCGCTGTGTATTATTTGGGTGGCGAATTTATTCTGTTAGACATTGATTATGCACCATGGCTTAGATGTAGTTACATACTTTTGTATATGGGGCATTCCATACCAAAGCGGACGGGGTTCACACTTCAAGTGTTTGATTTGTTTCAAATTTTTAGGATTGATGCATAAACATAAATAATAAATAAATATTAAATTTGAACTTGATTAATACATTTCTAAAAAGTTTACAGCACAGAAACAAGAACAAATCGATTTAATAATTTTCCAAATATCTCGAGAACGCGGCGAGGAAAGAATTTGAAAATTCTCTATGAAATGAAACATTTAAAAATTTTTTTTTTTTTTTTTTTTTTATTTTTGTTTTTTTTTAAGTATGTACTAACTTAAATTTTGCGCAATACTCAGAGCCACAATTGTGATTTTTTTAATTTTTTTTTTTTTGAGATCGCATATTTGCAAAACCTCATTTTTTATCAAAAAATTTTTAAGTGTATAAATATTTGTTTTCATAGAGAATTTTGATGTGTGTATGTGCAAATTTTTTTCAAATTTTTTCGTCGCCGCATTCTCGCGATATTTGGAAAACTATTAAGTTTATTTGTCTTTGTTTTTGTGCTGTAGAATTTTTAAATATGTTTTAATCAAGCTCAAATTTCATATTTATTTATTATTTATGTGCATGCGTCTGTCCTAAAAATTTTAAACAAATCAAACAAATGAAGTGTGAACCCCGTCCGTTTCGGTATGGAACGCCCCATATACATATTCTCAAAATTTATTCAAACTTAAAAAACATAAATTTTAGTGGTAAATTTCAAACTTTTTAAGCAAAATTTTTATAAAAATTTTGGGTATTCAGTTTTGTGGTTTATTCAATGTAAGTCCTATAAAGTGCGAGTGTCGAAAAGCTAAAAATTGCAGTTGATTTTTGAGATTTTTTTCTTTTTTGGCGAGGTGTTGCCCAATTTCTTCCATATCAAAATAGATTTTGTTCATGCGTTATATGGAAGAAAATTATCAACTCCCTCGACAAACAGTTCTCAAATATCCAATGCTGATTAAAAAGTTTGAAATTTGTATAACAATTTTTCGAAGTTTAATTAGGTTTTTGCAATTTTTATTCGCCCATTCTTAGGCGACGACCACGTAAAATGATTAAAGAACTAGATATGATTAGGGGTAATGCCCCTGGAATGTGAAAGATGCTTGTAACTAGCTAATAGCCTTTGAACAACGAGGACTAAAATCACTGCCGTATAAGAAATGTGATAAATGGGCAAAGCAAAAACGCATAAGTAGGCCCCTGCAACACCTACCACAACTGCCATATGAAGATGGGCAAATTTTGGAGTTGCATTTGTGGTAGGGGCGATACTCCGTCGATGAATAGTGTCGTTCACCCCAGGGGGCGAGCGTCTATCCACAATCCGCATTAAAGCTGGATTATTCTACATACCACTAACATGTGACCATGCCCTCAAAGAAAAAAAGAACGTCCAGCGATCTATTTTATGAGCGCTTAAAGTAAAACTACGAGCGCTTCCCCAGTGAATACTTGATTCCATTATTGGCTATTTCAATGTCAGTGTTTGCAAGGAAGGAATCGATACCAACGATAACACTTCCAAATACGGACTGATCGACTTCGCCAGGCTCCGAGATATGGTAGAATGCAATACTAGGTTTCAGTACAAAACGAATCATAATTCTGTAAGGACAACTACACCGATTTAGTGGCTGATTTCTATAAGGTTCTTATATTAAAGAGGAAACACTTTCCACCCTATCGAATGGTAAGGGCACTGAAATAAGTTGAGAAGATAGTTCCAGCCATTTAGTCGGTCAGGACGAAGGAAACAATAAAGCTACTATATCCACTACGGTGGCGGAGGAGGAGGAGAGAAAAAAAATCAACCAAAAATTGCGCTAGCGTTAACGTTTGGGCTGGGTGTTCCATAATGCATTTAACTAGCCCATTGCTTAAACTTCGCAACAGAAAAGTAATATTTTTACCACATTTCGATATTTGGCTATGGGTTTATACTCAGCTGAGCCGTGTTTGGTTTTTATAGTCAAACCGATTACTAATTACCTCTGATAGCTATCTGCTCATACATATGTATATCAGACAAAATTGGTAGATTTTTGTAATGCTTTAATAAAATAAAATTTGACTTAACTAAATAAAAGAAAAACTCTACATAAACTTTTATTTTATCCACACAACTGGCTTTTTCTAAGGTTCTGTCGTCAAAGTTTTTGATGGTACAAGAAGTCAGTGACAACGATATGCCGGAACATACAAGATATCAGCTTGTGCCAAGAAATTTAAGGCAGGAAGTAATGCTAAAAATTACAATAAATGACACTTAATAACTTATGCGCTCTTGTGTGTATTAATTTATAGCAACGCAACCTACCACAGGATCGGCCTTCTTCCAGCACTGATGGAACCACCAAGCCTTGTGACAAAGCGTATCGCCCTGCGGATGCACGCAATCCTTTGCCATGTTTATCAGTTTATCACGCACAGTACCCGGCACGGTGTTGTATAGCGTTTCCAAATGCACATCACCATTATCGTCCACCACATCGATTTCATGGAACAGACAATTCATATAACATTTGAGCGCCTCATCTTCGTGTATCTGACCGTCGCTGAATTCCTTGATGGCCTCTATTCGATGGGAAATTTTTTAGTAAATTAAAATTTTTAATTAAATGAATTTTCTTCTTATTTATTTGCATGCATTCAAGTATTTCCTATAGAAACTAGAACCGTCAATTTACTTGAATAGGAACATTTATTCCATATGATACTTTTGTATTTAAAACAGCTGTTTGGATGCTATATCTGCATACTATATCTATAGTAGGGTAGTCCAAAAAAGTAAAGTCGAAATCTTAATGCGCTTACGGGGTTTGTATATCGGAAAAAACTCCTATTTATTTATTTATTTTTTTTTTTTTAATCAAAAAATATATTTACAGGTTGCTCAAAGTGTTCAAAGCTTTCCATGTATTTTGTATGAAAAAAAACAACTTTTCGTAGAAATGGTATAGAATTCTTGAAAATCAATAATTTCGAACTCTAGCTCCTCTCATGAGGATTCCAGTAATAGCACCCAATTATTTATTTAACCAAATTTTAATACTAAAGATTTTTTAGGGTTTTGGCGGACCTATAAAATATAGTTACTATACAAAACAACGGTTAAATAATTGGGTTTTATTATTTCGAATCTCTTGAAGAGAAACAGAAAAATATTGATCTTCAAGAATTCTAAACAATTTTTACGAAAAGATGTTTTTCTCCATATAAAATACATGAAAAACTTTGAACGCTTTGAGCGACCCATAAATATTTGTTTTTATTTCAAAGCAAACAAAAAATATAGGTATATTTTTTTTGAGTATAGAAAATTCCTAGGGCGCACATAAAAATTCCGACTTTACTTTTTCACAAGCATTTTTGGACTACACTAATTTAAATACTTAGTGTTTAGAGATGTCTGAATAATGAATAAAAGCGGCTGTTAAGTACTATCGTAAATATAATTGAAGTTAAATAATAAACACGCAGTTACCTATTTATGTGTTTGAAAGTTTGCTATTATCATTATCATTTGCTATTACTTTGAGAGGAGTTTAAAAACGGCCAAAAATTTATAAATTAATAAACTCTTTTTATTTGTGACTCTATTTAAGAAATTTGATATGTGGTTGAAAAAATATGTCTTAACTCTTTTATTTGTGACTCGATTTAATAAATGTGATATGTGGTAGAAAAAATATGTTTAATCATTTAATACCCCTTTTATATCCTTTAGACCTAGAGTAAGTCCATTCTCTCTTAAGCTCGCTCAGCTCGCTTAATTCTATCAACTAAAATTGCCCGCTATATGCAAATTAACTGTTCTTAAAATCTAATATTTTAGTGAGCGATGATTTTTTCTCTTAAAAATATAAATTAATTAGCAAAAAAGGAACAGTGACTTGAGAAGTAGTGTATGTATTTTAGCAAGTTTTGGACTTAACAAAATGTTAATATTGATACATGAGATTTTGTTGTCATTTATATGTTATGTAATACTATTCCCAAGTCAGTACTCAAAAGTCCCCTTCGATCACAAATCTGATTGAATACTTAGCTGCTAGCTGAAGTTACTAGCACACCATGGCGCAGGAGTGACAAAAATATCTAAAATCAAATATCTAGTGGCTGTTTGTTTATTAATTTACCTATTGTCATCGCCTGGGTTCAACCCTGGTCAAGGCAACATCGCAAAAAAAAAAAACATGAAAAACAGCTTCTCATTAAAATACAATCGCCGTTCGAAGTCAGCGTAAAACTGTAGGCAATATCAAGGGGCACACCACAAATCGGAAGAGAAGCTCGGCCTAACATCAACATATGTGTGAGCACCAATATATTATTATTATTATAAAGTTTTATTTAGTGCGGTAGAAGTAAAGATACCACACCAACAGGCCAACAGGATCTTTAAAGGATGTGTGATAGTGATAATCATCGTTTAAACGATACATTTACCATTTCTCGATCCCAAATACATAGATTACATACAAGAACAATTACTTATGTCTCTTCTGAATTAAAATGTACTACCATAAGTATATTGATAAAGTAAGCAAATATATTTTATACTATGCATATTAGCGTGGGCCGAAAATCCTTTTTATTTTAGAAAAAAAGCAGATTTTCAGCCCACTCTAATTCATATATGTTTTATTTTAGAACGAATTTCCCTCATCCCTTGTCAATTTTGGTTTGCAGACAGCCGGTTTCGGCGTTGTGTCATCTTCATATTTCTTTTCATTGTACTATACATAAAAAAAAACTTCTTAAATTATTTTTAGTCAAAATTTACCTACCTTCAGTTACGCCAGTTTTTTCAACGCAAGTGTCATGGAATATCTTCGCCATTTTCAGAACAGCTGGCGGTGGCCACTATCAAACATGAAATTTATAAACTGAATTAATCTTTTATGTACACATTTATAGTTTACTCTTAGTCTTAGTCACTCTAAATTCAACTTTTATATCAACTTTTCTATGCAAATCAGAAAATAGCAAACTCGCTTAGCCATAGTTCTGTTTCTGGGAACATCTTTTAGCTTTTTTTATTAAACTAGGTTCATATGCTAAAGTAAACCAAGGGAATGAAAATGGATGGTCCAGGATGCCAACTTAGCTTTAGCTGCTAATACTAACTACATATTTAATTACCTCTCATTGAACACATAGCAACATTTTAAATTTTGTTAGAAAAATTCAATAAGTTTTTGCTTATATCAATAGTTTTGCAATTTCTAAAACTAATTGTGGTATTCTCGAAGTCTTGCAAAGGTGCATCTATGGCAACACTGCTCTTTGCGGTTGAAATGAAAACGTCATTAGTAGAGCTGGGAATTTTAGCGTAGCGAATTTTTGAAAGTTTTTGCAGTCAATTTTTAATTTTGAGTCCATACTTATAAAATTATAACAACCAAAAATAATTCACTAATTCGAAAAGAAACTCACTTTATTGTCACGTCGCGGTTCCTGCGCTTGTACGTAGTTCTCTCTCAGCGACAACGACAACAGGACGACCATTAAAAATGCGGAGAACGCTTGTTCGCGCAAAATGCCATTCAAAATCATTTTAGTTCCGTTTCCGTTGAAATTTGCTTTCTCTCTTACTTTTTTGTTAAATATGTGTGTATGTATGCGGCTGTTATCCGCTTGCGCTATACACTACTCTAGTGGCTTCAGTATGCTATTGTTTGATTTTGCTTTCCGAATTTTCTGTTTGAATACATCAAACAATTTTTATGCNTAACACTTTTATTTTATGTTATTTTTTTGCTTTGATGGACACCCGTGGTGGTTTACTGCGTTTTTAATTGAAGTAAGGGCATTTTTTTTTTACGTCCACGTTTTTTTTTGTGCCTGGTGGCCTTACGACCAATTGAAGGCCTAGAAATGCTTATTTCTTCAAAGCAGAGTTTTTTTTGTAATATTTTCTCTTTGTTTTTTTTTCTTGCTTTATGATCGCGTTTTGGTTGCAATACTCGTGCTTCATCAGTTGAGTTTTCATGAAAATTAAAGTAGCCATCGGAATATACGTACATCCTATATACATATTAGGGCGGGTCAAATTTTTTGCATCAAAAGTAGATCGCGATTATGGTTATTTGGGTCATTTCAAGCATTTTTGTCCAAGAAACCATAGGTCTAAAATGAATTTCGAGTCAGCGATTTTTTTTATCTCACCTGTTGAAAACTAGCCAAAAGGTGTATCTGAGGATTTTTGGGGTCGAGGAATCCATTTTGGCATTATTTTTTTTTAGGGCCGCCAGATGGCGCTCCCTTGTTTTTTGTTTTTTTTTTTTTAATGCCGACAACATTGTTGCGAAAATCCACAAATCTCATAATGCAATTTCAATTTTTAAATAGCCTAAAATATTCAGCGGTGAAACTTAGTGGGAAGGGGGGTATATTTTTTGCACAACTTATATTAATTTTATTCAATTTAGGAAAAAAAAACGTTTTTTTTTAATTTGTTCTCTATGTTTTACAAAACAAATTTTTTTTCTTATTTTAATATATATTTTTTTATTCAAAAATTCAACCTAAAAGATAAAAACATATGAAATGTAAATGAAAAAAAAACTAAACCATTTCTTATGTTTCAGTTTTAAAATACGTATAACGTATTTTTTTTTTGTAATATTATGTTGGTAATACTGGATATCTATATATTGTATTGGGTCTGACAGCATGCTTTTTGATTTTCATACTGTGCTTAATATGTAAAATAAAAAAAATAAATAAATAAAAACAAAAATAAAAGTAGTTTTCAATACAGCTGTCTCAACAGGTGAGCCACTTTTTGAAAAAAAATAACTAAATTGAAAAAATCGCTGGCTCGAAATTTATGCAAAAATGCTTGAAATTATTTGGGTTATCATAATCGCGATGAGCCTCTGTTAATTTTTTTGGCCCCCACCAAATCAACCCGCCCTAATACACATTTATTATATAGATATTTACACATAAGCGCGTCGTGCTGGCAACAGCCGAATTCCGCCAGCCAACACTTACACATGTACAACAATGGAAAAATCCCTGTCCCGCTGCGCCATTGATTGCTGTAGCAATGAGTGATGTAAAAATAAGTTTTGTATATTTAAAACCATCTAAATATTGCAGTGAATATATGAAATTTGAAAACAACGGTAATTTCTATGTTTGGTTCTATTTTAGCTTAATAAAAAAAAAAAAACACATAAGCAACTGAATAGAATGTTTACAATAGAAGCACGGCTCGTTCAAATTCGGTTTTAGTACTTGAAAAAAAAAACAAATGCGTACATTATACGAAAATAGATATGTAAAAATTCGTAACAATTGAATCAATCACATCGTAATTACGGCAACACACAACAACAAAAAATTATAAAGCGTGCTTTTAAAAAGCAATAAAATTCAAAGCCACAAAATCTATTTTTAATTCCAACCAACTTGTAGGCAAGTGCCACACAATTACCAAAAAACACGTATAAAAGACTTTTGTTTTTTTAAACAATACACTCCTAAATAAATTTAGTAACGTTTAAAGTTGATAAGTGTTTCTTTCACCGCTCGCAACTACAACCGGAATTGAGTTTTTTACTGCGCGGACTTTACGTTTATATAGGCTTAGCGTTAGCATCATTTTTTTATACCTACACATGTAAATATGTATGTGCACACAACATACAATTTGTATTATATAAATTTTGAGCGGCTAAATATATTTACTTTCCAATGGAAATTGATTGTTCACATGAGAATCTATTTACTTTTGCAGCTTTGTTAGTATTTATGTACATAAATATTTATGTATGTATGCTGCTGTTACAATTTTATTTTTCTAGCATTGCATGTTTACTTTTTCAGCCACTTCATCAGCAAAACATGCAATTTTCATATTCAATATGACTGTAGTTTTTTTTTATTTTTATAAATAAACAGCAAAAAACTTTAGTGTACCCAACGTATTTAAACTCCTTCAATACTGGTCGTCTTTCCGTGACGAAGGAGCTCAAATGACAACATGGAAATTCCCAAAGGAAGCTCCCACATCGTGTTAAACCAAGAGGAAAGCTTGATATCACTTGGACCAAACCAAACTGGCATGTGAGCAAACTTCTAGGTTGGTAAGAATGTGGAGACACCCGCACCATCAACACTCCAAGCCAAGGTGTACCAAGTACCCGTGCCGATGGCTGAACGGTCAGCGGGTGTACTATATTGAATGGCAAACGGTCCCCTCCGATGCCTGGGCAACGTCACGGAGGTATAAGTGACGAGAGACTAACCCTTCCCGTGCATACTCGCGGGACCAAAACCAATATGAATGACAAAAACAAACATAGCCTACAAACGCCAACAAAACCCAATCTAATGACGAACACTGCAACGAACACTGAACAAATGAACAACGAACACTGAACAAATGAACAACGAACACTGAACAAATGAACAACGAACACTGAGCAATGACGTCGATACGGAGTCTCATTAAAACAATCCTCTTGCCTCCAGCCAGGAAAACCCCAATTCATCTAAGCAGAAAAATCTAAAGGGCGAATCTGAAAATAGCAATCGTTCCACAAACGACAGTTGTACCGGCGGGGAGACCAAAAACCCTAAATAGGCTAATTCATGGCTCACTGTAACGCCACTTGAGTGTTGTGGCCAAACCAGCTTACGGATGGCCATTATGAATGACAACTCGAAGACACCGGTATCCATTAAGCAGCACTGAGTGGGGATTGATGTCAAGTTGTCTCGAGCCTCGTTGTGGACCACGTCTCCGATAACCCCGTGGATCCCCATCCGGAGTTTGTCTGGTTGCCCCTCATGGGGGACCAGACGAGAAGCTGCTGCGGTGCCTAAAGCTTTAAAATAAATGCATACCGTGTTTAGCAGACTGGCAACTGATAAAAGTTTGGCAACCCAACAAAAAAAATAGACCACGTCTCTTGGCCATTTGCAAAGAATCCATTGAGGCTCTATCAAAGATGGAAAACACGTTTCGCTTTAGCATCCACATGGCCGAAATGAAGATCTACAAGGCGACAAGGCTCCTGCTGAAGACGTTACTGAAGAGGTCGACGATGCGAGCCAGTTTCTGAAGAATAGCAACATGACCGAGCAGGCCCGGACGCAGATGAATTGTATACAGATTTATCTGCAGCACTCGATATGTAAATCCTTCTAGGAGAGTGAAGCATTGACTTGACGTGAGTCTAATCTAGGAGCCATGGACTCTTTTATATTCGATCAAAAACGGTATCAATACATTTATCTGTCCAAACTACAGAACAGCAGACTTAACCGTGGCACCTTAGATATCAGTAAATCAAAACAGATTACAAATGCTTTACNAGTCCTTCCCATACATGTATTCAAAGTCAGACGGTATTATACCGATAATGCTACAGAAATTATAGGAGCCCTTGGTATCCTAGCTGGAAAAGGCCTACAAAGCCAGTATCAGCTTGACATACATTCCGAAAAACTGGAAAAAGTTAAAGTTGTCTTCAAACCGTGAAGAAGAATTCATGAAAAAGCTAAATACTTCAGACCCATAAGTCTTACACCTTTCCTGCTAAAGTTATTAAGTAAATATTCAAGTGAAGTGGGGTGTACTCGCTTTCCGAGGCTTCTAGTATACTTTTTCTATAAT
This sequence comes from Rhagoletis zephyria, assembly GCF_001687245.7. Taxonomy (NCBI): domain Eukaryota; kingdom Metazoa; phylum Arthropoda; class Insecta; order Diptera; family Tephritidae; genus Rhagoletis; species Rhagoletis zephyria. Next base: position 20,713 of record NW_016167449.1, read on the forward strand.
CTTTGGATGTTAGTACACTTCTCAAACCACTCGTATTAAAAATGAATTTACTTAAATTTGATAGACACAGAATACGGATTTTAGTGAATAAAAACTGGTTAGTGGAGAAGTAGTTTATTAAGAAGAAAAATAAAAACTCACTGCTGTCGAGTTAACCAGTTGTAGGGATGGAAAATTAAGTTATCATACTTTCGTTTATAGATGCATACTAAGACATTGCAAACTTACTTATAAAATTAAATCACGAAAATGGGAGTAGATAAATAGTTCTAAACATTGCAATCACACGACTGCAATGAACAACAAACATGCATGCAATTTTGTAGTTGAAAGTGTGGGCGTGTAATAGCATGCTGTCGAAGCAAAAACCAAACACACCTACAAACATGCGTAATAAATGACATCAATTGAGCTTTTAATTATTTGGTGGGATATGCACCAGCAACATGAATAAAGCAAATAAGCAAACGCGAATTTAAACCATGTGAAGCAATGCATACAGCTAGAAAAAAAATTTTATTCTGCAAGCAATGCTAGTGTTAGTTGCAACGCCCTCAAATACTTAGTACTCAATATCATGTGAATGGTGAAAAATTTTCGATTTTCAGTAAAATTAAAGGTTTACTTATTTTGATTACTACCGCCCGCAACTAACTATTTTTACACGCATACAAACGAAAAGCGAGTGCATACCTGTGATTGTATTGAAAAGGTTGATGTTTGCTGTTGTTGGTGTGGCAAATTGAATTCA
>NW_016167450.1:0-9125 GCF_001687245.7 Rhagoletis zephyria
AAGATAGGTAACCAGTTTCCTCTCTTAATAAATGCAAATTTACACACTGTGTTAGTTAACTTAAACACTGCTTATTTACTTATAACATGTGCGGCGTAGAACAAATTTCAAATTTATTTGTTGATTTCTAAACATTTATTGTTCACAGTTTACACATAAAATGTTTTAAACTTGCTCTTAAAAATTGTTGATTAAATTTACGCACATAAAGAGAGGTACCCAGTTTCGTCTCCTAATGTGTGCATAATTTAACACTTTTACATACCAAATATGTGGCGTAGAGCAAAATTGCACATAAAATGTTCAAAATTGAGTAAATATGACCACTTAATGTTTATTATTAGTAGAAAAAGTGTATTAACTTTCAAAATTTTTTGCAATTTTAAACATTTCCTGTCTGTATATTTTAAACATCTCGTGTTGCAGAATATGCGTATATTTGCACAGATTCTGGTCGGAAGATATACCCTTTTCAGTAGTAGTTTTACATGAACTTTTCAGAGTGTAGTTTAAGAGACAGATCGCTTAGACTGAGCTTCCAGTCCCAGTCGCATTTTTTTACACCTTTTACATTTTTTTAGTTGTAGATTTCCTGTTGAGACTTGGCCACCTTACCAAGACCCCATAGAGTAGAATCGGCATAATAACCCCCGTTTGTAGCCAATACATGATGCCAGGGGACAGTCCCCAATCACCATCTTAGTGCTATAGAGGGCTACCGTTGTATATTTGGTTGATTTTTCAATATCCGACACGATTTCGTGCCGAGCTGTTTCGGCTATTCATATAGGCATGCTGCGATGCAGTGACGGATTTAGGTTCCGTGGGTCCCTAGGCTCTTTTCATGGTGCGGCCACCCCTGAGAGTACTAAGGCAAACGGCGACCACGGGTATCCTCCAGATTTTAGTTTTTTAAAGTTGCAAACATAACCCATTCTTTGGGGTAAAACTTACGATTCGGTTTTTCTATGCAATCTTAAAAAATATGTTCTCGAACTTTGCGAACAGGAAAAAACAACTTTGAAAATATATATTAGAACAAATAATACGTGTACCGAATTTTGAGCAAATGGACCATAAATAAGATTTTTTCGTACAGATCGGTCTCTGGTCCACCTATGAAAAAAAAAGTATATTTTTTTAGCCCTTGACATGGTGATTGATGAAAACTATTTATATACAATATTTCATGAGTATCGACTATCCGCGAGATTACGTGTTACAAAGAAAAGGGGCTTGTCCTGATATAATTAATGGGCTATTAAATTGAATACCTAAAAGTTCTGAATAAATAGTGTGAATTTTTGGGTATAGGTAATTGGTAAAGTTTGTTAAATTTTTATAATTTTTGTGCAAAGTTTGAAATCCAGATTTATGTAGATATATGATGCTCATTATATAATGTACTGGACTTTTATACAAAAGTATTGAGGTATTAAAGTTACGTCATCATGGAACTCAAAATGGTTAAAAATTGACCCGTACACCGGCTGAGGGTTAGCTTTATTTCACTTCCTTTATTTAAATAAAAATGTTTTCATTTTTGCATAAAATTTTAGTTTTTGTCCTTAATCAAAACATTTTAAATTACTGGAATTTACAATCCGAGCGGTCTGCAAGAGCTCGCTTAGCTTTTAGAGACACTTCCCCATTACCTCGAGTGTAATGTCGTCAACATAAGCCATGACTTAGAATCCGATATTCTGCAGTCTAACTAAAATTTAATTTACTGTAAGGTTTCAGATTAGGGGGAGAGAACTTCTCTTTGAGAGACACCTCTCGTTGCATTTCTTGTTATGGGACACGCCTCTTATCTCTCTGGAGATAGTTTTTCTCACTAGAATCCGTTCCAGCACCACTCTCTCTCACGCGCATCCTGTAAATGGCATCGCACTCGACTGGAAGCTGTAAAGATATATCTTCGGTCGAACCTCAGAAGCTGCCGAGATCTTTTTACCAGATACCGAGTTGGTGCATGTATCCTTTTGGTACATCCAAATCTAAAAATTCCTCTACCGAATTTAAATTTTTCCTTTGGAATATTCGATAAGAATTTGGATTCTCTTTAAGCTGAGTAGAGCCCCCACTTTTCCTAGAGTTGTCCGATCGAGTGCCACCAGTGTTGTTCTCTCAGCGCTTTTCTTTGATTTCTGAACTCTTCTTTTATCGTATTTTAACCTATTGGCAGAAAAGAGTGAAGCATATTTCAAGTTGCCGCTACCGCTTCCCTAGCTAGTAAGTCCACTATCTTCATTTCTATATTCCCTTCTGGCCTGGAACCCATGAAAAAGGGATGCTGTTGTGATTTTCAAGAGTTGCAAGAGAGTTTCTCTAAGCACCCGGAGACCAGCGGGAATATCACTTGGAAAAATGAAACAGACTTAAATTAAATTAAATTAAATTAAAAATTTAAAAATTATACATATTTATTTCAAGATTCTGATAGTGTGAAAGTGTTCGTCCTTTCTCTGTACTTATCGGAGCATTTTTGACGCAAGTATTAGTTATTAACTGAAACTGCTACTCATAGAAAAACCGCAAAATATCTCAAACATCTTCTATTTATCTTAAATCTTAAATTTATTGGTTTTTCCAATTCTCTTGTATTTCTCATAAGCTGTTATATCGCAAAAAAAGAAGCCACAAACTAAAAACTCTTTTCAAATTCCTTAAGTGCACATTTCACACTTTAACAAGTGAAGTATCAGCTTTTGAGCGCAAATATCTGCTAGCAGCTGTTGTCGAGTTCCGGCAAGTACAGTACTTACATACTCGCGCTCATACCGATGCTAACAAAGTCTTCTCATCCTCCATCAACATCGCTGCTGTGTGCCAACCATTGTGCTCCAGCACTTCACTTTACTCTAGCAGTGGAGTAGTTACATTGTTTGTAGGTGTGGACGTGTATTGTATGCTTGTATGCTTAACGGCATTTAGCAACACTGTTACAACATCATAGACAGCTTTTAATTTCGTCAATGACGTCATTAACACGAGCATCAGCAACTCAACGGCAACAACAGCAGCGATTGCAACAGGCAGTGCATGCAGGCACAAAAGCAAGAGTTCGTTAAGAAAGGCAGCAGCTCTTAAATATTTGGGAAATTTTCGACTTTCAACCATTGAACAATTCCTGTATTTGCTACATTACACCTACATACATAAACTAGGCGACAAACTAAAGTGCACACCTTGTTCTAATATAATATTCACAATAATTTATTTTATGAACAATTTTTCGCATTAATTATTTGTGAAAATACAATTCATTCTATAATATATACCATTCAAATAAAAGTTTCACACTTTATAAAAAGTTCACAAAAATTCATCAAAGTTTTCAACTTTGTATTCAGAATTTCTCGACAATTTTCGAGTATGCAGTTTTGTAGCCCATTCGATTTTAATGCAAGTTTCAAGTCGCTAAAAATTACCGTTGATTTTCCAGAATTTTGTTTTGTCGCATTTGCTTCTACATAACGAACAAACACATTTATATTTATATGAAAGAAAACCGCACGCCCTCCACAAAAAAAATTCAAAAAAATCAATGGTCTTTAGTTACTTTAAACTAGCACTGTGTGTACTAAAATTTAATGGACTACAAAACTGCATACCCAAAAATTTCCTATAAATTCTGAATAAAAAGTTTAAAATTTTGATGAATTTTTGTGAACTTTAAAGTGTGAAACCTTTATGTATATGGTTTATAAATAATTAATGCGAAAAATTGTTAATGAAAATAATTGTGAATATTATATTAGAACAAGTTGTGCACTTTAATTTGTCGCCTAGTGTATATACAAACCAATAAGGTAAAGACAGTTTATGGCACCAAGCACTCTTCTCTTCGAGTGCATACTGATTGCAGCGTTAAGTACGTGTGGGAATTTACACGTGGTGCCTGCATTTATGAGCCAACCAAAAACAACACTTAATTTAGGAATAGCATGGCACAACTTGCCACCATTAGGTAATATCATGTGTATGTGCTGATGCTACTACGCAATATATGATTAGGTTTTATAGGTACTTTATTATACATATACATACGAGTATGTATGGGTGTTCAATAAATTTTTAAATTTGTGTTCTAGAACAAAAATTCTGTTACTTAAATGATCTTGAATGCTTCGGTAATAGCCAGTGTTGCCATTTTAGCCGTTTTCCGGCTAGATTTAGCCGGTTGCGATAGCAAACAGCCGGAGAAATTTCGATTTGCAGAAAAAAATTAGCCGTATTTAGCCGATTTTGTTATTTGCCTTGTTTTCTTAAATTTCAAATATATATATATATGTTTCTATTTTTGACTAAGCGACCCAAAATCTGTTAGAAATGGCTACTAGCCTTATCGTGGAGAAAATTTTCATATCAGGCAGGGTTGTATGAAATTGGGCCGATTTCGCTTATTTTTATTTTAAACGAAGAAGGGATTTTCTTCATAAAATGTTTGTTATAAATGTCTTAGTTTTAAGTGTGAAGTTTTATTCGCAAACTTAGAAAATAAGAAATTGTTTCACTGTTAAGATACTTAAGATGCGTTTGTGTTTGGATATAATGCCAACAAACAGAATAAATATTACATGTAGATATTGTCTTCCCAGATAGCGCATATTCAATTCCGCCTAAATTACAAAATATCATTTTTGCCCACTCCCAAAGGTTTAAAGTAAGGGAAAAATTTATATTTTCAAGCACGATGTACACAAACACTGCTGGAGCAAAGTATTGGCACAGCAAATTTTTCACAATGTATGCAACAATTTTCATTCTAATATTTAATCGCAAATTTCGTATGAAAATATGGTTTATTCTACAAGAAAAAACATAAAAATATAATTCCTAAACTTTGTGCAAAACTCCCGAAAATTCAGCAAATTTTCTTGAAAATGTTCAACTTTTTAATCAGATTTTTTTAGAATTTTTTGAGTATGCATATTTTTAGCCCAATCAATTTTATTACAATAAAGTGCAAGTTTTAAGTAGCTAGGAATTACCGTTGATTTTTGGCAACCTTTTTTTTCACGCTGTCTCTTCCATAAAATCTTTTTTTCCGAAAATCCTTTATACGGAAAAAATGCAAAACACCTTCAACAAAAAAAAATCTCAAAAATCAAAGTGATTTTTGACTAAGTTTTTTTTCGCATTTTTTTTTTAAGAATTTAATGGGCTATAAAACTGCATACTCAAAAAAATTCTCAAAAATCTGATTAAAAAGTTGAAAATTTTGATGAAAATTTGCTGAATTTTCGCGAGTTTTGCACAAAGTTCAGGAATTATATTTTTATGGTTTTTGTTGTTGAATGAACCATATTTTTATACATAATTGGCGGGAAAATATTATAATAAAAATTGTTGCATATATTGTGAAAAATTTGCTGTGCCAATACTTTGTTCCGGCAGTGTTTGTATTTTTTTAAACAAACTTTTTTGCTGAGAACTCATTTAAATTCCGAAAACCGAATGCCAGCTTGAATTAAAGGAACTAACACTGAAGTGAGTCGAAATGAAAATAAAAGAGCACAAATTTTTATGTAAAGCAAAACTCTCTGGGAATCCTACGAGACATCTGCCGGTCATATGACCGGTCATCCAAATGGGAGATCTGCAGTCTTTTGGCATCATATTTTACATCAGAATTGAAGAGATTTCTGAAACATCTGACCAGTTCTTTTGTGTAACTGTGATTTTGCATCCCTTGTCAACATATGGCCTTGGTTGATGTTAACTTAAGGTCGTTGTTTTACTGCCTTAAAATTGAAGGGAAATTTTTACAGCGTTTTTTATGTGTATTGGTTTCTATTTGAGTGTATTGAGAATCGGTCGTCAATAGGTTTGTTCGTCGAAAATTCAGCGGTAATTATTACTCAAAATATCAGACAGTAAGAAAACATGCTCCCAAATTCTCTCTCATGCAGAGAAACTTGCAATTTTCTGTACGAACGCAAATTTACAAGCTTTTCTGCCAGCTAGTGTCCACGGTTGCATTTCAAACAAAAGAAATTTGTATAGAATTTTTAAAATTCTTTTAGAGGGGCAAAAAACAGGATCTACGTGTATATATCTTGTCAGTCCGACTTTCTTCAACATATGATTCAATTTCTTTGTCGGGTTTACTATATCGACTCTGGTTGAGATTGCATTCCGGTTAAGAATACAGTTTTTTTTGCCGAGTACCTTTCAACCCATTGGAATTAACTAAATTAATTAAGTAAACAAGTATTAACTTACATTTTTCATTTTAAAATCGCTCCAGTTTGTACATTTTTAAATTTCACGAACTTGTTTATTCAAATTATAATCGACAAAAAATTCAACCATGTGCCACAATCATATGTTTTTCCTAATTGCAAATTCTTGCCGGCAAAATTTTTTCCGGCTCGAATTTGTAACTTCTCTCCAAGAAATAGTCTTTTTACTCGTGATTTATTTAAATAAAACATGTGAAATTTAGTTGAAACATTTTAGCCGTTTTTAGCCGGTTTTATTTGCCAATTTAGCCGGTTCGTCCAAAAAGTTCTGGCAACACTGGTAATAGCTCCTAGCAACACAACCACTCATTATACCACAGAAACTAAAACACAATTTTCACTAACTAGTTTACAGTGGCAGCTTTGGGGAGGCCACTGCTACTCGTTTGGTTCTAGAACGCACGGGAGTTAGGAAGATCAGCTTACGACACACGATCTCGATGAACATAGGGAACAACGAATCCGCAAAAAGTCAGAACGTTTTATTTACTGCAAAAATTGTATATACGTAGTAAAACTGTATGCAAAGTTATGACTCAATTCTTCTTCTAATTATATGGCGCTGTAGCCGTCTAAGTAATCTTGGACGAGTTCAACAAAGTACGCCAACTCACGCCAATTGGAAATGCCAAGTGAAGCCAAGTTCTTCTCCAGTTGGTTTTTTCATCGGAGTGGGAACCTCCCTGTTCCTCTGCTACAACCAGCGGGCTCCGCAGTATACTAAATCGCTGCACTATGTCTATGTCGCAGAGACGAGTAAATCATCGGCATAATCTTTCTCTAGAACACTCCAAGAGGCAGCTCATCGGGTTTTATCGTTTTCCATGCGTCTGCGCCATATTTCAGCACAAGCATGTTGAGTGACTTAAAGAGCGTGTCCTGAATTGCCTACCCGGCCCAAAGTAGAACTTGTTGGCAAGAGTGATTCTGCATTGGGTTTTTATGATGTCATTATTATCGGTGTTAATGCTGGTACCCAAGTAAAGGAGAATCTCTACTTTCTCGAAATTATAACTCTAAACAGTGATGTGAGTATCAAGGCGCAAATACGCTCACTGTTTGTTTGGTGACGGGGGATACTTCGCCTTGTCCTCATTCATTACTTGGACAGAACAGACTTCGCGGATTTGGTTACCGATGATACTGGTGTCATCAGCATACGCCAGCAATCGCACGCTTTTGTAAAATATTGATCCTGAGCGGTTAAGTTCTGCAGCACTTATTATCTTCTCCAACATCCGATTAAAGGAGTCATGTGAGAAGGAGTCGCTCTGTCTCAGCCCCCATTTGGTAGCAAACGGCTGGGAGAGATTTTTTTTTCAATACTGACGTAGCTGGTGGTATTACTTAATGTCGTTTCACATAGCCACATCAGTTTCGCAGAGATGCCAAATTCAGACACCCCTGCAATAATACAATTTCTTTTCATGCTAGCGAAAACGGCTTTAAAGTCGATAAACAGATGGGCCCTTTCCAATATTTGGCGTATTTTGAAACCTGATCTATGGTGGATTTGCAAGGTCTAAAGCCACACTCATAAGGCCCAATCAGTTCATTGACGGTCGGCTTCAGTCTTTCACACAATGCGCTTGATAACACCTTGTATCATATGCTTAGAACGCTGATCCCGTGATAGTGGGAGCGAATGGCGGGATTGTCTTTCTTGTAGATTGGGCAGATCACACCTAAATTGCAGTCGTCGGACATGCGCTCCTCTAATCATATTCTGCATAAGAGTTGATGTATGTACCTTAAGAACTCCTCGCCACCGTAATTGAATAGCTCGCCTAGCAGGCCGTCAGCTCCAGCCGTACTCGGATATTTATATCCACGTATCCTCTAGGTACGTCTTACGTTTCGGTACGGATGCCACGCTCAAATGCTGTTGTTGTAATATTTAGAGTTTCTCAAAAGTTTATTGCACGAGAAGTAATGAAGAGATTTCACAGAAAGATACATCGCTTTAAAAAAAGATCCAAAGTTTCGTTTTCTTCCGTATAACGAACGGTAAGCATTGACTAATTTTCGGGTAAACTTTCAGCCTTTAAAGTGCTCTAGCGACTTAGGTTTTGCAGATATAACATTAATTTCCGGAATATAAATTCTTTAGGGCATTAGAAATATTACTGTGTACAAATTTTATACAAATTTATCAAAAAATGAGCATTTTAATGCAAAAATTTTTTGAAAAAATTAGCAAAATTTTTTTATCTCCAAAAGGCTTGAAATCCGCTTGAATGATTTCGTTTTGGTTTTCCCAATTCAAAAGTTCAAGCTATTTCCTTACGTTTGTTATATGGTATATATCTTTAAGTATATATCTTTTAAGTATGTTTATTTGGGCATAAATTAGTTTTCACCGCCCAATTAATTAGGTCCCAACCCCCAAAAAGTTGAGGATGGGTACAAAAAGAACTGTCCTAAAATTTTACGCCCTTTGGATCACGCCTTCCCTACCCGACTTACGTTTGAATTTTGAATTGATGTAACTCATACCATATAGTGATTCTTGTCCTGTCATATATAACCCTTTTTTTATTTTCATTCACGAAATTAGGTAAATTTATATCTTTAGCAAGCCTGTATGGTTTTGGTTCATTAATCTTTATATAAAATTTTCTTTGACAGTTATGTAAGATATAATGAACGATGCTCGTGAACCCGCTCCAATACGTACATATCGTCGCTCCCAACGAAGAGTAGCACATCTCAAATTACCGTGGAAGACTAGCACGTTTCACTATTCGCGTCGAAGACTAGCACATTTCATTATTCGCGTCGAAAAGTAGCACATTTCAGATTCTCGCGTGGAAGACTAGCACATTTCACTAATCGCGTGGAAGACTAGCACATTTCAGATTTTTGCGTGGAAGA
>NW_016167450.1:10228-21462 GCF_001687245.7 Rhagoletis zephyria
GCAAATAACGAAATGTGCTACTCTTCCACGCAAAAATCTGAAATGTGCTACTTTTCGACGCGAATAATGAAATGTGCTAGTCTTCCACGCTAATAGTGAAATGTGCTAGTCTTCCACGCGAATAGTGAAATGTGCTACTCTTCGTAGGGACCGACGATATGTATGCCCTCTGATTCTCGTCTTTTGTTATAAGGCCATGATAATATCCTCCATTAATTTAACTGCTCTCTCAGCACTACTTCTAATTGTTTTATGAGATAGTTTCCCCTATTGAAAGAACCTTCCTTTTCGCATATATTTGGATCACATTTCAGAAAAGATGGATCGATATTCAGTCCCGGAAATAATCACGCATACCTTACGAACTGGTTAAGCAATCGTAATACGAAATACGGAGGATTAAAGCCAATGAAATTGTCCATATACCGTATATACACCACCTTCCGATTGGACTAAGAGTTTCTGATAAATTAATTAATCAATCCATATTTATTATTTAATTTGATTTAATATTAATTGGATGGAGAAGGGAAACTCATTTCTTGTTCTTGCATTTTTAACTTTATTCTATAAATTTTTCCCTATTTGATCTTCAAATGACCTTGAACCTGACGTGATGGAGGCTAACGGACCTCGGATTCTCATTAATTTTTTTATATTTTTTTTTGTATACGTGGGCTATCCTTAGTTTGGCCTAGAGATGACCTTGGCATGACCTCAAGAATCAAAGGATCCCCATATTCAGATTAAACGAGTCGAAAAACCTTTGCCACCTATTTACGAATTAAATTCAACTTAAATTAGGGGGCGGGTCAAGACGAAGGCGCTGGACTGATCCATTTTTTGTAATAATACTCAGACGCTAGTTAATAAACACAATTACTTTTATTTAATTCAAAATTGGCAAAAACTCAAGTTAATAGCTAAAGATAAACTAAGTTTAATTACTCTTTGCGGTTTCGTTCTAAGTTTTAGTCGGATTTCGCAATACCACAAATACATATATGCACATATATAATTTTATCTTTACTGGCCAACATGCAACCACTGCCTAATATCCTTTGATGTCCTCGACTGCAAAATGGAGATAAATGTATGCATACAACCCTCAGTAGATGCTTATACATTGTAATGGAGGTGCTAAGGATAGCCACCACAACTTAACACGCAACAGCTACTACATCTTAATCAAAAGGACACCAGCGGGCAGCTGTACGAGTAAAACTCTACAAAAGCGGCTATGAGCCAAATACATACATACATGATTCCGCATGTGCACATACATACATGTACATGGGCATTTGCGAGCTGTATAAATAAGGCATGCTAGACTATGATTGCATTCCCCAGGTATTACTATGGTAATTGAAATTTAAATTGAGCACCACTGCATTAGGGATGTATGCTTGTATGTAATGTGATTCTAAGTCGCCTAGAGGATGCAGGTACATATATATGCATGTAGATACATACGTAAGTATGTTAACGGTAAGGATATATGTATGTATGTTTGTCAGCATTGCAGGCATCATAATTAGTCGCAATTTAGCTGCAACGCTGGGACTTAGGGAATGTCATGGCAACGAGTTTCCTGAAATGATTGTGAATGTATGCGATTGTAGCTATGTTTAAGACTTAATGCGAAATTAGATTTGTATGTATATGCTTGCATACAAGTACATATTTAAATGTGCATAACAAAGTTGGAGCTAATCATGCAATATATGTATGTAATTGTAATAGTAATAACACCAAGTTATGTTCATTTAATAATGTTACTGAGAGTTTAATATTCTCTAATAAAGGTACTTTTATGCAGATAAAATAGCTAACCTAACACCTACACAAAGTTATTGCTTTCTTACAAATACGGAATTAAATCTAGTAAATGACAACAATTACATACAGCCTTGGCATACCAAAACAGCCGAGAAGTCATACGCTCGAGTAATTCTACCAGGAGGTTTCGGTTCAGTTGCTTGACCAACAGCAGCACAGCAGCACAACAGCACAGTTATGTGGTGTTAATTAACTGCCACAATTTTCTACACGAATACATGCATACCACCACACATACACATTCGTCCATATGCAAACTAATACTAATGTGCGCACATTTACAATTAGTGGAGTATATTTACTCAAGAGAATGCGACTCATACGCCTTGTCGACCGCATAAGCAGCTGCAGCAGCAATAACAGAGATGCCACTCAAATTCCGCAAAGGCAAGTGGTAAGTTCCTTAGAGTGTTTCGTAAAAGTGGACAGCATACTAAATATTTGGAAATGCTGGCGTGTGCGGCATGTAAACATATACAAATATATAAATTCTTATGTGTGTAAATACATATGTATGTATGTCCGCGCAGGTAGTCCTTGTTTCTGTGTGAATCCATCCGTGTAACTTTGATGTAGAGATTAGAAAGAATGGAAATTGTAATGCAAAGCGGATAATTTTGCAAATGAAAACTTAAATCTTGCTCTTTATAAAGAGGATAAGCTCAAACCGTTTACCACTCTTCTTATAAGTATGTGCTTGTTATTACATATTATTATGAATAAGCATTTGCGCTAAGCAACTTCAAAATAAAGTTTTACTCATTATTACGCTAAAGGTCAAGTTGTTGCAGGGCTTAACCATCTTTACGGCCGGGTCAAGGATGGAATGCGGAGTTGGCGCAGCAGCTTTCATTGAGCAATATAACCTACCAGACTAAGGAGGCAGTAAGGCGTATCAGACAGAATATATATCGGCGAGATGATTGGATGACTGATCAGTATGAATTTACCTTAATATGGGTCCCGGGACATAGGGATATTTACGGAAACGAGGCAGCGGACAAACTAGCAAGGAGCAGCTCCGCACTGAATATACCCCAAGAAATTTTCACTTCAAAAACGATTCGCTTCCCTCTTCAGCTCCCAATATTTTTCCCACTTAAGTCGCCTTGCGCCCGATCGCAGTATGGCTCTGTAAGCCGCATTTTGTTTCTATGTAGCTTTTTGGCAATGTTCATCGTACCAGTTGTTCTTTCGGGCTAGCTGAAATTCGACTATTTCTTCGACAAGAAAAATTGACGGTTCCACTGCTTGCAAATGACGGTTTGTCTAAGAGTGCTCTCTGAGAGCAAGTATGAGAATCGAATGGCTAAGAAACTGGCCATCTGTTATGATTGCTGCTTTCCGACGTTGAGCTTTCCTTGCATTGCTGAACGCACATTTTTTGATGTGGGAGTATAATCACTGTGACCGTATAGTGATTCGAACACTTCCTTCCTTCCGGGACAGTCACTTTGCTTGATATATCTTCAAGGAACCTAGTGCTACAGACTACCATGTTTTGGGCCCGACGAATCAACCTCAGTCTGTTGTCGAACGTTTTGTGTCGGAAGCTAAGTTTTTTCGATCAAGATCCCTTTTTTCCCCACCTTCAAATAGGCAGTCACGAGTTTTCTACTATGACAGAGCAGCGCTCGTAAATTCGTTCCAAATGCTCATTGGTCTTTTGTAGTCTCGTCTTTCTCTTTCGCCGGGGCGTGGACACAAATAAATGCAAGTTGCGGCTGTAACCTCATGCACCGGTTTGAGAGACAGTATTCAGCGATGGAGTCCCTCCCCCACCGAAAATCATGCACCAATTTTCGCTCCATTAAATGGCGACTGTAGGTTATGTCGTAAGATCCTAAGATTTTTTACCTTCTGTGATGGCTATCATGTCCGCCTTTGTTTTCCCGAGGACATACAAAAGTTGAGCGGAAACACCTTCCCATTAAACAAACATTTTAGTGGCACACTCTCAAATTGTATTCCTTTGTATATTCGCCATACTCGTCATCGAAAGTAAGGGTTTGAGCTATTCATTCGCACTGTCATGGATACATTTTCTTAGATATCTAAAAATTTTAAACTGGAGCGAGATTGCAAGTGTACGCTGTATACCATCCAGAGAATAATGAGAGGACTGACGAACTAGCTAGCACTAAAACATCTATTGACGCACTCCAAGTAGAGCCAATAAATAGGCTACTCGATTTATTACTAACGTACGTAGAATCATCAGCAAGTCCAAGTGACTTGAACATCAGTAAACATTTATGAGAGCAGATTATATTAGAGGCTTCAGAGAAACTCTATCAAAATGTTGCTTACTGCCATCCAACCAACCCACGTACATTTTCTTCTTTTAATGTTTCATTAAACTTAGGGCTATCTTTATTTTGAAATATCAAAGGAAGCCTGTTTCATCTCATGAATGATTAGAAAATTAACTATATGACATATTTTAAATTTTAGTTCGACTTAGCATAAAAGAAAGTGCTGTAGGTGAGTGGGAGAACGTGATATTTCCCAGTGTAAACTTACATTTTAAAAATTTGTTCTGAATAAAATTTATGATTAAATGGCAATTTAATTTTAAAACATACTTCAGAAAAGAGTCTTAATTATGTTAACGAATCACATCAAAGGCAGTGTTGTAGCTTCCAAGTCACATTGGAAAACTAACACATCAACCAACTCTGAGGACAAAATCACACTACGCCTTCGGCATCGAAATAAGATTAAAATATAAAGTTTAGATTACAAATTTATTTCAAAAGATATTTAACATATGTACATACATACTTCAAAATTTCGTTTATTTATTTTATGATACGATGCAGAAGGATTTTCTTCGATTAACTTTCATAGCAAAGCATTTGTCTAAAGGAATTACAAATGAAAAAATAATTCTACTAAAATCTCAGTGAAAACTTTTGCAAAACAAAAAACAAAAAAGTCTATGTAAAAGGAGCCCAAGAAAATAGAAAAGAAAAGAATAGACACTTTGCTGACTTAAATCTGTGGCGATGCGCAAACTTCGGTCGATTGGGATTCAAACTGTTTGTGATGTTGTTATTGTGGTCGGTGCCATTGGGGTGATTTCGATGTTGATGCAACTGCCATCGCCTGATTTTGTTATACTTATTTTAGTTATTCTCGTAGTTGACTTAACCGCCCAACTAACCGAGCAATGCAACCGCAATAAAAGATTCCAACATTGTTTTCTGGGGCGGATGACAACACTTTTCCGGGTTTTGACATAACTTTCGATTGTGTTTGGTTATTGCAGCGAGTTTTCTTCATATACATATGTACATATGTACATACATACAGCGCTACCGCTCGTGCTTTTACTTTTATATATCTAGTTTTGTTACAAATGCTATTGTTGTTAAACTTGCCTCAGACATATCCGATTGTCATGGTCTCACCGCTGCCGAGAGCTCAGAGAATTGCAATGTTGCTGCAAACAAAAGTGATAACAAAACACAAACAGCAATGAAAGGGGAAAACAGACGACAACTTTAATAACTGCCAAGCCAAATCTTTAGTGCACCAAAGTAGACGAAGCCAGCAGAAGACGTTATGGCGATAAAATTGATTTTGAACTCTAGAAAATAAATTGGTAGAACAAAGGTGGGAAATGGAAATAAAAATACCTCTCGATTTTGTAGAATCAATGGAAGAGCTGTTTAAAGTGGTTGGGGGTATCGACGCGACAAATGTGCTAGGCAGCAGCGCCTGGCGACAAAGATGTTGCGCGTTCTCAAAGGGCAACTGTCAGCAGTTGCAAGCGATTGGGCAGCGACAAAAGAATAATAACGAGAACTGTAGAGACTAACAACGACAGCAGCAACTAAAAGTTGTAACCGCACAGTGGGAACGAACAGTGGGTAAAAAGTATTTCTAACAGTCTTGTTTTAAACGCGAATACGTAAATTTTTTCAAGGATTTCAAAAATGTTAATTATTCTTTTACTAAATGGATATTCAAAGAACCGTGTTTTTCCATCCAGACTGTCTTTCACGAAATTGCCAGCAGAAAAACTTTGGAGTAAATCATTCAAATTCACTGTCTTAAAAGTGTTCTCAGGTACAGATCCTGTAAGCTCTGTCTAAATCCTGTCAACCGTACTCATATTGAAACAGACTAATAGATGACGGAATGACGTTGTGTCTAATATCCACATCCCAATTTTGAGCGCTCTAATGATGACAATTGTAAATTAGCCATTCTTTTTCATATCGGATACCAAAGTTGCTGTCATGTTTTCGATTGGCTTAAAAAGGAGAAGTTTATCAATTCTTCGGAATACTTTTTTTCATGTTACCGCATAACTTAGGACCACGTTTACCGATTTCTATACTGATTTTTTTAAGGAACGGTAGTACCTCACAGGTGGTCCCACACTAATTTCGTTTAGATCCGATCATTAGCTCATGAAGAAATTAACGGTAATCTTAAATCTTTAAATGAGAATTGAAGTCGGTTTTGGTTTTTGCTTAAAAATTACATGCTTTATCTTTTTTTTTCTTCGAAGATATGATCTGTCAAAGTTTGGGGTTTTCCGTGGATTCTGACTAATCATGTACTTTTTCTAAGCGTTTTATATCGGGTTCTGCTCATCGGAGAGACTTTAACTTAACGTCGTTTTATAGCTAAAGAAACAGGCTTACTACATCTGTACATCAGATGCTCATGATTATCCTAGAACTATCATTGCTATAAACAGTTGAAATTTTTGAAATTGATTTACAAAGTGAAGACCAGGGGATTAAAAATCTTACCATCGTATTCCCTGTGTCATAATAGTAGATTGGCGCCGAGCTTCTTCTTCGATTTTTGGCGTGCGCCTTGATGTTGTCACACAAAGGGGAGGGACCTGCAACCTTACCCCGACTTCCGACAGCGATTGTATTTTTATGAGAAGCTGTTTTCCAAGGCAGAAATACGGTCATATATTTTCCAGTGCCTACCGAGAGGTAATCGCTATTAGAAAATACCTTAGAAAATATCTACAACAGCGAACGACGTTGTTAAGTTCTCTACGAAAATTTTGTTTAAAAAAAAAATGGGGGTTTTCAAGAACTCTTTTTAAGATAATTTTTTTATGACGAAATCTTTTATTTTGTGAGCGCCAAAAATTTAAAGGCGACAAACTCACAGAAATGGGTGTGGCAATTTTATCTCGGAAGCCAGTTCTAGAACACCCTATCTCAAAAAAACTTTTCAAGAACGCCCTATTTCAGAATTTGTCTTAAAACTGGCTGCCGAGATAGGTCGATCTTCCACCCATTTGTGTATATGTACATATTCACATTTTATAAAAAAAAAAACCTTATCTTTTTAGTGGGCTGTAAAACGTTGCATCCTATTTTTGGGTTTTCTGGACCTCACCCGACGCTCGATGTTTTTCTGTTTACCAGGCTTTTAGAAGGGTAATACTGTTCTGAAAATTTAAATATAAAACATTTAACTTGTTTTCACCAATGGCAGCAAACTTATTCACTGTATTTACATTGAAGAGGAAGTAAAAACGAAAAGGATTAAAGTGAGATATTTTGTAGACGGCTGGGAATTGTTTTATTTGTTGGTAGATTCGTTGGTTTGGATTTGGGGTTTTCAGTATGTTGTTGACGGCTGTTTTGCTGCTGCACAGAGTTATATTTATAAATACATGTACTACATATATTAATCTGAGTAGAAAGGGTGTTCTAGAATACCCGCCACCCCCTCTAAAATGGAGTGAGATATTTTTTATTGAAAGCCGCGAAAAATTAACCAACTAAATCAGGGATGATCTGTCTTATGGTTGTATTTCCGACTTCCGATTTTAACCTGAAGTGGGATAAAATAACGGAAGTCCATTCTTATAAATCGGATATACTTTTTTTTACCATAGACTCGGATTGATATCATAAACGGCTTAAACTGACCGCAAGTCCATTTTTATATATTGAACATGCATGCTTTTACTACAGATTCGGATTCTGTGGACGATAATACGCAACCTTTCTTTGAATCCTTTTTCTCGGAAGTGCCTTTATCAACACCTTTCAACAAGTCCTGGACTAGCTAAAGTTCGAATGCCATTTAGAGGTTGGAAAAAGGCCTTTCGGAGAAAAAATATTAAATCAAAAGTTGCGTACTTTTATTCACTGAACCCGTATCCATTTTGAAAGTATACATGTGTAATGAAAAAAATGGGCTTCCGGTCAGTTTAACCCCCTTCCGGTCCAAACTGGAAAATATTTTCTGGAAGTCGGAAATACAAAGAAGATAAAGCATCCTCCACTTAGTAAACTATATGTATTTTTTCCAATAAAAACATTTTCTCTCATTTAAGAAGTACATGACGAGTTGAAGTTCGAAGGTCGTTTCAATAATAATAATAACTAGTGAACCCGCTTGGCGTTAAGACTCTAAAATTGAGTTTAGCTTTTTAACCCAGTGACAACTTTATTCAAAATCCTTAAAAAATATTCCAAATGTTTCATTTAAACCCTCCATTTCTTCGATATATTATGGGTTTTTTTCGAAAGAGTATAAAGTGTATATATTATATTCCAATTATGTATTTATGGCCTCGCAGTAGCGCATCCTATTAACCCAGTTTTCCAAGATCTTGGTTACGGTTTCTGGCTTGGTCGATATTTTCATTTATGGGCTGAATCTTTAATGAATTGTTCGCATAATATCGGTCCTTCACGGCACCCCACCAAAAAAAAGTCGAACGGCCTCAAATCGCCGCTCCGAGGCGGCCAATTGGCATCGCCGAGAAGGCTGATACCACAATTACTAAATTTGGCGAACACGATAGAGATCGCATAGGTGGCGACCCTAATAAAAAATATTTTCACACTAAAGTTTTCTCAAACCTCTTTCGGTTTGCATTGAATATATCAACATTTAATTTAACTTGTGTATAGGTTAAATAAATTTCACTTTTCAAATAGGTGGCATCGCCTTTTACAAGTATTTTCAAACTAAACTATTTTCAAACCTTTTACGTCTGATATTGCGATACATAATTTAATTACCTGATGTATTAGGTAAATTGAATTTAAATTTTTAAACACCTGCCAATTCTTCTAAATACCGTTCAGAAGTAATTCATTTTAAAACACATTTCGATTGACACTTATTTTTGATAATTCAATTAACTTATTAAATAATTTCAATTTTACTTTCTCAACAGCTGGCAACCCTCTTAAAAAACGCGTATGTTAAAACCAAAGTTTTTTTAGCACTCTTTCGTTTGACTCCCATATATTTATATTAAAATAACTTCGTTTGCATATGTACAGGCTAAGCGCTTTAATTTCACACCCCATTTTTTTTTTTAAATCGAGCCAACGATGCAGATGTTATGTCCTGGACAAAAAATCCTTTCGCGTATTATATATAAAGATATAGAAGAATGGCGCTTACACATATGTTAGTGTTTGGCGGAGCTTCTCCACCGATTTGTGGCTTGTGCCTTGATGTTGCCACACAAAGGGGAGGGACCTACAGTTTTATGCCGACTCCGAACGGCGAAATACACTCGTAGGTTTGCCATTGCCTGCCGAGGGGCCACCGCTTTTAAGAATAAAACCTTTTTTTCTATATATTTTTTGCGATGTTACTGTGACCAGGCTTTGTAGCTAGGCCCTGCGGAGCGGAACCGCGCACTGCTTACCACTACACCACAGAGGCCACTACGACCGCGAAAGTCATTACATGTTGAAAATGATACTTCCGAGAAAAAAGATTGAAATAAAAGCTGCGTATTTTTATCCTTATAATGCGAATCAGTAGTAAAACCATCTATATCTTGTTTAAGAAAATAGACTTCTGGTCAGTTAACCACACTTTCGGTCGAAACCGGAAGTCGGTAATACCACCAAAAGTTAGAGCATCTCCGATTTAGTCGGTCCAATTTGTGTGGTGTTCAATAAAACATATTTCTCTGCATTTAAGAGGAGGTGGACGGGTGGTCTAGGACGGGGTGGTCGGTAACTGTTGGTCGTACCGCTGGAAGTGGTAAGGACCGCCAGGTGAAGGGCAATACCTTACCAGCAACTTACACTTCAGCCGGCGGTTCTTACCACGTCATTGACGAATCTTCCTTACTTTAACAAAGACGTGGCCGCCTTATGTAAGTAGGGATTAAGAATTTACATTTGGTATCAGACATACTTCTGAGCCGCTTTACAGAGTAAGTTAGGTGTAATANATACTTCTGAGCCGCTTTACAGAGTAAGTTAGGTGTAATACAGAGCAGTCGCTCGGAGTAGTTCGGTGCCTGGAAATAACTTCGGCTGCACGTTATTTTGCAACTGACAATGTAATGTGTCGTCGGAGGTGTTCATTTTGCCCTTTACTAGTAGATGACATTGGCCATGATGACAATTTTGGTACTAAAAACTGAAAGAAAACATGGCTTACCTCGTAAGGTGCTTACCTATTTTCCCAGTGGGAAACTGCTTTGAGATCGTTACATAAAAATCATTTTATACATACACCTGTGATCAGCTGATTAAGTCATCAATATTTTAATCGATTGTGGCCGTTTTTTTCTTTTATTTATTTAATGTATATTATTTTTCCATAAAAGCCTAGCTTTTTATATAACAAACAAAATATAAATCCACATTTCAAACTTTGTGCAAAAATTATAAAAAATCTACAAAATTTCAGCTAGATTTTGATTTCTATTTCGATTTTTAGGAATTTTTTTGAGTATACTGTCAAGCCTATTAAATTCCAAAGTAATAATGTGCAAGTTTTAAGTTGCTAAAAAATCGCGTTGATTTTTAATAATTTTTTTTCTTGTAGCATTTGGTTAGGTAATCGGTTGTCGAAAATGCTAAATTACGGTTTGCTAAGAAGGAACATAGCAATATTTCAGCCGTTTTTGCGTGCATTAAATTTTCAGGGCAGTCTTAAAAAAGTCACCTAATTTTTTCTGACTTTTTATGCAGCTATAGCTTTATTGGTGCTTTTGCGAGCATGCGTGCATGCAATAGATCAGCTCTTCCTGATGTGGCTTTTAATGTGCAATTGCAAACATTGCAATAACCCCGCAACCTCAAGTGTTTAGTCCAAGAATCCAAAAAAATGCGCGCACGCTTGGTTTGCATCATAGTTAAGTCATCTGTGTCCAAATAATAAATATCTTTTGTAGAAAAGTGCTGCGAAAAAAAAGCTTGTAAAGATTTGTTAAGAAAATAATTCAAAATTAGTTCTACTTACAAGATTTATTAACAGAGAAAAATTACTGGGAAGTTAAAAAATGTCATTGTTTTACACAGAAAACGTCCGAACGTCAACAGGATACAAAAAACGTCCAAATGACGTTAAAAACTTCAATGTCCTACAATATCTATATCACAGCGAACGGCAGTGCGCGCGAGTGACGAAAGCAGCCA
>NW_016167451.1:0-21462 GCF_001687245.7 Rhagoletis zephyria
TGCGACAGTGAGACAACAGCGCCCACAAAGTGAACTTTACACACATACACACACATACAAACAAATAGAGATAAATATGAGAGTGTATGTACATATGTATATCGAAAAATTTGCAAATATTTACGCGGNGCGTATGGTATCGTTGGTCTTGGAGTCATCGAACGACTGGAACCGTGAATGGTATCAAATGAATGCAACGGAGTTTCAGGTTTGTAGGGGAATATTCCTGTACCGAACTGTCAAGTTAGATTGATGGGCGAATAATCAATTTGAGGTATGACAGACTCTGAATAAGAGGAATGGTACAGTGCCGGCTTTGGGTTAGCGGCCGTTCTCGGAAAGTGGTTTAGCCCCATCCTAATTGTCTGAGTTGTTTCATAAAGCAGTGGACAAAAAAAGAAGATAGTCGTAAGGAAATCGCGACTGTTCATGCTGAGCGGATTCAAACATCGATGAGGAAAGGTCAACATGGATAATGGGAGATCGTCATCCTAAGAAATGTTGTAGAAAATGCCGCAGGGGGCTTCCAGAATGGGGAGTAACAAATCTCCTGCCACCATTGTTGACCTCGATTCTGCGACATATCTGAGAGACGGCTCCTAGTAGATTCTAATTTTGTTCACACTGCGGACAAATAACTTTATATGGATGTAGAAAGTAGGTCTGGGATTTCTATCAGGTGTGTTCATGCGTTAAATGGAAGAAAATACGCAAAACACTCGGCAAAAAAATTCCAAAAAATAACCGGAATTTTTAGCGACTGGCGATTTGTACTTTATTATATTAAATATTAAAAGGCTCTAAGGGTGCGTTCACGCGGGAAGCGGATCCGAACGAGTGGAGTAGCGCCGAGCTTTCAAATTAATGTAGCTAATGTAGTAAAATATTTTTTGATTTTAGGTTTCCTTTTTGATGTTTCAGCTTCATGACTCTGATGCGAACGGAAAATTAAAATAATTAAACAAAAATACATATGTATGTATGTATATTTTTCAAGAAAGCAATTGAAACAAATTGAACACATATTTTAGCTGCTTTCCATTGAAGGTTAGTTTTGTGATATGTTACGGCAGCTCCGCTCCGCTCTTTTTTGCTTCGCTCGACTCCACTTAACATTCTGTGTGAACGCACCCTAAGAAATCGAATTGAAAAGTTGAAAATTTTTTGCCTTTTCCCCCGAGTTCTGTATGAAATTAAATAATTGATTTTTGTGGATTTTGCTGCTGAATAAACTAAGTACATATAAAAAAAAACTATTATAGAAAATAGAAATAAATAAAATCGTCAAAACGTCAGGGTATACTTATTTTTGACGCTCGCTAATGCTTTCTTTTCACTATCACTTGTTGCCTTGTCCAACATTCTGTTGTCGCTATAATGGGGCAGAGGAGTGTGGGAAGCCGCAGCAGGCGCCTAAAATTAATAACAGCAAAGCGAAAATGTCGAAAATGTATTTGACAGCTGCTTGGCGTTTATGGTCAGCAGACATAGCTGGCTGTGCTGATAATATTTGATTAGTGATTCGGTAAAAATTATGGCCATAAGTTGGAGATAGGGCGGTGCAGAGTCTCGAACTTTTTTCCCTTCAATTCCCGCAAAATGTTATCGTTTAGTCGAAAATTCGAGTATTCGATAGCTACTGTCAAATAAATGGCGCGAACTCATCAAATTCAGTTGCACACGGGAGTAGATCAATTAGCAGTTCTACGCTTCCCCTACTATTCGATCTACGTTTCGTTGTAGCGCGACCCAGCAGTCACTTAGACTCGCTATCCGCCAATGTGCCATTGCGAAATACGAATGCGAATTGAAAAATTGAATCCATGCATGCCATGCATGGCATATAAAAGCGGCGGCCAAAGTGGAGCGCGGCGTTGTGTGTTGGCTCGCTTTGACGTCAGTCGCACTGTGCAAAAGATTTTGACAGCAATTAGTGTGACGTGCATGATCGCACACACCTTCCACTGACTGACGGCGGCGACAGCGGCAGCACCAAGAATTGGTGGGGGAATGTGATCGCAATCATAAAGGGGAATATACAAATGACAGTGCACCCAAACACATACACGCGCGTTCGACAGCGGATGACAAATGGCGACAAGCTAAGCGCAAAGCACAAAGCACAAAGCGCTTGCGGCAGCGCCGACTAATGACAGCAAAGTAGGCGGCAGCGGTCGCGGATCGGAGGCGCGCAGAGAGCGTGGGTGCGCCGCCGCCCATGCAATCGGTATTACACTTAAGTGGCATCGAAGACAAAAAACGTTCGTGAATGTAAACAAATGAACACAAGTGGCTCCGCTGATCCTGAAGGCGTCACATTTCAGCGGATTAATCGATAAGCCTTGGCGTTGCCGGCTGCTTTTTTATAAGTAATAATTGAACGACGGTAACAAATTGTTTATGTGTGTAAAGCACACTTGAATTTCACAATGAAAAAAATAAATGTACATTTCCGCGAGCAGGCCGCTTAAGGACCTCGCATTGCGGGTGAATGTCAGACAAATGCTTGGCAAAAAATCGAATAACTCAACTGATGCCTGCGTCAAAGCGCGCCTGCTGTTCTCACGTTCGCCTGTTTCTCGCTCCAACACCAACTACTAGGCGCTCGGCATGCGCATGTAAAAAAAAGATCGTCCCAAAGCAACGCTGACGTCTTTATTTTCTAGTTTTGGTCGTTCCATCCAGCCGCTACCCGCCAAGCTATCAGCCACTAGCCATCATCGTACAGTCGACGGTCTACAATGAACAAAACTACCTGTTCAGCAAATCTCGTAGGCGACGCCGGTTGGATCTTAATTGCGCTCAAGTTAATTTCGCAATTCATTTTCTTGTTTAATTTAATATGCGCTGATAAGCGGTTTATTTGGATTTTGTTTCACTGTAAGCCAGCCCGCGAGCCAGACGACACAGGCATAAGAAGCAATAACAATGCCTCGCGTCAAATAATGCACGTAATGACAAGAGTAATAACAATAACGAGATAAACCCTACAAGCTGTAGCCTTTTGGTCTGTATGTCTGCTTCCGTCGTTTGAGAAATGCAATTGACGTCATCCATCATTGCTGGGACGCACTATCTATAACATGGTGAAGAAGCGAGCGATGCTTTGTTGCCACGTAAACACCTAGATTAGGTTGTACGAGAGGGTGAGCTGGTTGTTTGTGGAAAATTCGGAGAATCAGTGCGCGTGTTGCGAAGACAATCTGATAGATTTAGAATTTGTTGTTTTGCATGTTGCGCGCTTATGTTGATTTATGAGGATTCTAAGGAAAATTCTTTCTTAGCCACTTAGAAAATTGGAAGGGTCATAAAGATTGATTCTCAGAAGCTTTGACTCGACCAACGATAAGAATGGCTCAGAAAATCGAAGTCAAAAAAAAGTTTGAAGTTTTAGTGCCTGGGTAGAGGCCGATACTGAGTCTTTTGTATTCAAGACATCTTAGTTTAGTTTCATTCTATAAAATTTGCTTTGAAAAGTTGACCAATGGTATTTTTTTACACATTTCTGTATTCTATCCCAAGTTTGCCATATACCAAGTCCCTTGATGACATCTTTTGTAAGAAGGTAGGCAAATAACGAACTGTTGATTTCATTGTCATCTTGATATTTCAATAAAATAACAAACGTAAGTACGAAATGCTCTCACAAAAGAGAAGTAAATGCCCGAAACCACGGGAAGGCAGAAACCTAGCGAACTCATTAAAGTAAAATTATTAGTCCAGTTGATATTTTTCCATTTATTAATCAAAGAAGAAAAGCTAAATATGAATGTATTTATTACTCTGAAGTCGCTTGTTAGTAATTCTTCTTATTCTTCTTCTCCTTCTTCTTCTCCTTCTTCTTCTTCTTCTTATTCTCCTTCTTCTTCTCCTTCTTCTTCTTCTTCTTCTGGCAGTTTGACAATTTTCACAAACTCGCCTGGAAAATAATCAGAGCTATCTCGGCCTAGTGAAAACACAAATTACTCCCTCAGAGCGGCGCTCAACACTCCGAGAACTGACAAAAGAAATACAAAATGGGTAGTTTCGGGCTCCCGTGGGCTCTAGTGGGCGAGCAAAACATCATACCTAATATCTAAAAATTTTTGGATAATTGTTCAGATAAGTTATTTCATGGAGTCGATCAATGCATCGATAAATCGATTATGTATACCGATCATCATACCCGTAAATAAATAAGAAAACTTCGATAAACTAATCGATAATAATATATTCATCATATTTTGGCGTCTAAGCTTTTGTTAAGTGTTTGGCCGAGCTTCTCCTCCAATTTGTGGCGTGTGTTTTGGTTATACGCCACCTACGAACGGCAAATGGATTTTTATGAGAAGCTTTTTCATGGCAGAAATACACTCGGAGGCTTACCATTCCCTGCCGAGGGGCGATCGCTAGTAGAAACAACTTTTTCTAATTTAGACCCAGGTCCTGCGGAGTGGTAGTACGACCCTTTAAGCACTCAGCCACAGGGTCCGTCCAATAATCTAACAATTTAATATCTGAAACAATGCCAATAAACGCCGCCGAAACAAATTATTTTAACGAAGCGATGAGAATGTCGATAATGATATCGATACATATATATACAAATATTGGGTTCACGCTTGAATGTGGCGTAGGATTTCTTTGTCTCAAAACTTTGTTTCAATATCTCGCGCTAAGGGTACTACATGGCGTATAATGAACTTTGTGATATTTTTCGATGATACACCCATACATACATACATATATGGCAGATTTCTCAAGGTACTAACAAAGCAAACACACTCACGCAAATTTCAAAGGCAACCAACTTTTCTTATCAATGATTCTTCAAATATTAGTTCAGACAAAATTAGGCAACAACAAAAGTAAACATGTAAAATATCATTAAAAAAAAAGAACGTCAGTAGTGGCGTGACGTCAATGGCAGAAATATATACACAGAATTTGTTACCTTGTCTGCCGTCTACACTCTGTTGGTTGTAATAAGCCAATTAGCCTTTAATCCAACCTTACAAATTAGCCACTGTAAAGTCTGTCGGCGTGGTTTATTACTGGTATACAGATAAAAGAATTGTTTTCTAGGTTGCCTTTGAATTTCTTAATCCAGTTGCCAGTGATCGGACAATTACCGTACCACTCTTAGCGTTTATAATCAGCTACATAAACTAGATTAGCGTTGGCATGAACGTGCGATGTGTGAGAGATGAGATGAGTGTTGGTGAGCGGCGGTGATATGCAGTGTCGGTTGACAAATGTACATAGATGATGGGGCGTCGGTGTTACTGTGCTGCTTTGGCTGCCGGCTTAGGTGTAGCCGTAGCTGTAAACAATTGGCGTGGGTGATCATCTACCACACTTTCCCTAGATATATACATACATACATATCTACCAGAGAACGGCATGAGTACACCGCAACACTAAGTCCATCGCATTTATACTTTTCATACTCAGTTTATATTTGCTGCTATGCTGTATCTTAACTCCATAGATTAACAGCTTAAAATATACCAATTTAATGCACACACCGCACACTTGAGTAAACAAGTAGTTCGGCCACCCGCATTTAGAGCGATTGTATTTAGAGTCACAAAATAATGCACTCGTACTGTTCTCTGATACATATTTACGTATATCCACTCAGCTGTTAATGAGGTGTGAAGTAATCACTTTTATTGCTGTTTCAGTTGTGGCCTATAGGTTTGAGTGCTGATAAGCGGCAGCTGTGTTGTATCGCTACTTATCGGGGCGCTCCTTATGTTGAGTGCTACTATTTTGGTGCACTGTTAGCTATCTAAGCAGTAGTGTCAATTATGTTTATATTAATTGACGTCAAGGAAAACTATGTAATGTCTCAAGTGTTGCTATTCTAGCAGAATCGACTGGCTACTCGACAAAGTCAACAAGTGATTCTATCGTTGGCGATAACGGTCGCTCATACTGTAATCTTAATCTAATAATTTCGATTTACTTACTCAGAGATTTTGATGTTCCGAGTATATCTAGGTAAGGACTCAAATAAGCCACATAACTTCAATGCGAGAGGCAAGATTACTCAACCGTCACTTGTTAATAGCTATCTATTTGGATATTATTAAATAAATTCTGATTGATGGAGAGGATAAAGGGATCCCATTGTACCCAAAACGTAGAAGTACATATAGAAGTACATATGTATGTTTGCGTAGGACAACCCACGGTGTCTTTAGGTGGAATTTAGTGTTCACAATTCACTGGAGCTTTCATTTGTCACTCAATTTGTGTATTATTTGTTTTTCAATGAAAGCTAATAAAATTTGCAAGAGACCGGTTGAGTCAGATTTTTGAATTTTTGTTTGTTTGTATTAAATTTTTTTAGTGCGAAGGGCAGAAAATAAATTTTGAAGAAAATCGATTTACCTGTTCCAGTTAATAAATGTTACATAATTAAAATGAGTTGAAAACAATTCCAGGGTTCCCCCAAATGAACAAAAAAATTTCCCAAAAAAGAATATTTAAATTAAAAAAAAAAATTTCACTAAAATATTTTTTTTTTTGAGTTTCTAGAAAAATGCTGGGTATGCAGTTTTTTAGGTCTCTAAATTTTAGTAAAATAAAGTGCAATTTGAAAGTGGCTAAGAGGTCGCGTTGATTTCTAATAATTTTTTCGCTTACATTTATGATGCACTTGGGGTATTTTTAAGAAAATGTTCTTCGCGAAAGCGAATTGGTCGATTGGATTATAAAAACTTCTAATTCGCTTTTCTCAAAACTATACTTTTCAAGTTACACTACTTTATTATTCCAGCGACCATATATACGTTTATACATACATACATACTTATACATATATGTACATATAGACAATCAAGCTTCATGCCAAACCAAGTATGTACAGTTTGCATTATTGACATACTTATATAGTACACACTAAAATAAATAAAAAAATTGGTAGTTAAGCTGTCAGAATTTTTTACCCGCGAACTGTTCGCAGTCTCGTCTCTTCATTGTTTAACCACTAAACTGGTTTGAGTTTCATATATATTTTTTTCTGTTTAATTTAANGCGACCATATATACGTTTATACATACATACATACTTATACATATATGTACATATAGACAATCAAGCTTCATGCCAAACCAAGTATGTACAGTTTGCATTATTGACATACTTATATAGTACACACTAAAATAAATAAAAAAATTGGTAGTTAAGCTGTCAGAATTTTTTACCCGCAAACTGTTCGCAGTCTCGTCTTTTCATTGTTTAACCACTAAACTGGTTTGAGTTTCACATTTTTTTTCTGTTTAATTTATTTTCATTTTCTGCCTCACCGCTGACCGCCTATTTTGTTTAGACTTTTAAGCATAGTTCTTTTTCCCGGCTGGTTTTTGGTNTAATTCGCTTTTCTCAAAACTATACTTTTCAAGTTACACTACTTTATTATTCCAGCGACCATATATACGTTTATACATACATACATACTTATACATATATGTACATATAGACAATCAAGCTTCATGCCAAACCAAGTATGTACAGTTTGCATTATTGACATACTTATATAGTACACACTAAAATAAATAAAAAAATTGGTAGTTAAGCTGTCAGAATTTTTTACCCGCAAACTGTTCGCAGTCTCGTCTTTTCATTGTTTAACCACTAAACTGGTTTGAGTTTCACATTTTTTTTCTGTTTAATTTATTTTCATTTTCTGCCTCACCGCTGACCGCCTATTTTGTTTAGACTTTTAAGCATAGTTCTTTTTCCCGGCTGGTTTTTGGTGTTGTTTTATCATTATTCAAAAATTTATCGTTCGTCATTTTTTTTTTTTTGTTGTTGGTTGCGTTGTTCGCCTCCCCGCCGCTGGCACTTGTTCCACTCCACCGGCGATTTAGTTGTTAATTTTTCATGGTTTCCATTGACGTCAGAACAACGCTGATATGGTGTTATCGTTGTTTTTGCTTTCATATTAGCAGGTTTTTTCTTTTGTTCCCCTCGCGCGTTACAGCGCTTGCGCTCCAGGCTTGGGGTCGCAGCATGGATTTGGCGCAATGATTGATGGTTGCAAGCTTTTAAGTGGCATTTCGCATTTAAAACTAAAAAAATCATGTTTAATACAAAACATTGAAAAAATTAAGTTATATGCTGGTGATTTGTAAAAAAATTAAAGCTTTGTGTGAGCTCTTTGTTTCGCCAGCTAAACAAAGCTGAATACGAGGATCACCAGTAGCTGAGTTTGTGTCTATTCAGCTTTCAGTACCCAATTTAAGCGTTCCATCTCAATTAGTGTTTATGAAAATATTTTTAAATATAATTCGCCAGTCCATGTGTCGCCAGTGCCGCGAGGTACTGCGATACTCATTCACCCACCAGACCCTCACGCGCATTCGCCGGCGTAGTGAAGCCAGCTACATACGTACATATAATCGACGTCACGCCCATTTCAAGTGGCATTTGTTGTTGAGTAAATACTCGCATCTACATACATCGATTTATTTGTCGATCGGAATTGACGTTTGTCAATTTTTAATTGTCCACTTTTTGTACTCGAGTGTGTAATTTACACTAATTCAATTTGATTTGGCTATTTATTTTCAATTGAAGTGCATCTTCAATTTTTGATTAGTTTGAGATTTTTGTTGTTCGCCACATGGGCTTTGTGTGGACTGTGCATAAGTTTACGAACATTAATACATATACATATGTATCTATTTTGACATTGCTATTGACACTCGAGGCAAGAGAGAAGTGTTTACGTTGAATGATGACATTTCGCGCAATTGCAATTGATATCGAGAGCTCTCAAGGGCTCTTTATGTCCATTATTATTGCCTGTTTGTATAAGTGAATGACGATAGGAATTCCTCAGAATAATTGCTAGCACGTTTTGTGATCTGAAATGTAGTACGGAATATTTTATAACTGAAGGCATCTGAACCCATTTCTGTGAAATGCAGTGTTAAAGTCTCGCCCAGCAATTTTTATCTACCACCAATTCAATTTTAACCATCTTGAAAAGAGGCACAACTAAAAGAATAGATCCGAAAATATAACTGCTTGTGGAAGGTACAGATTCAACGCAATTAACACAAAAAAGATATACCAGTAGTCTTATAGTTAGAGAGAGTTAGAGAAAAAAAATATTTGCATTAATTGGAGATAAATTCTACAAATCGATTTATGTATGTAAAAAAATCGACCTAAATTTTATTAGAGTGGTGTCCCTTTTGAAGATGGTGTGCGATATGTTCCTTTAAAAACACTCAGTAACATGGAATTAACTTTTCTTCACTCATAGAGTTAAAATTTTGCATCACAGCTATATTTTAATTTAAAATACTTCAAACACATAAAAGCATTTTTTTCAAAACCTGATCTTTTTGTTATATAATCAGAAGGCGTAACAGCTCAGTAACTGTTGCGATTGCACCTTCTGAACGCGTTGTTGTGTACTTCTGATCAACTGAACTGTTGCGTGTTAGATGAGACAACATGTTGGTGTGTACCTTTGAGAATTGAATTTGACAGCAAATGTATCAAGCCGTTCAGAAGGCGCATAACGATCACTGATTTTGTTAGCAACGGTTGGGCTCAACTGCTGCGCCTTCTGAACCTACCCATTATCTAATTTTTCGTGATCCCTTAGTCTGATTCAATAGTAAGTACTCAAAAGATTAGTTGTTAAAAGGGCTTAAAAAATTAATCTCTTCGAAGGCATTTTATGAGATAGTTAAGATCAAAGTTAAACTTAGTTTGAAAAGGAAAACGCATAACTCCAATGCTCGTAGTTAGGATTTTACCGAAATTTTGAGATCAAAACCCGGACAATTTGCATTTAAAAACATCATTTAAATACTTATCCTTTAAATTTACTGAGTGTGGGGTATGGAATTCCATAACAGCGACGTCTAGCAATATAAAACACGGCCGGTGTATATTTTTTTAAGAGAGGGATTTAGTACAAAGTGAGCTTGAATTTACAACCAGAACTGTTAACATTTAAAATCTCGGGC
Organism: Rhagoletis zephyria; assembly: GCF_001687245.7. Lineage (NCBI taxonomy): Eukaryota > Metazoa > Arthropoda > Insecta > Diptera > Tephritidae > Rhagoletis > Rhagoletis zephyria. The sequence continues at coordinate 9,978 of NW_016167451.1, forward strand.
TGCCTGAGACCATCATCTCTTTGGTGAATATCTTCTGCTTATATTTAGAAGGTGGCTTGATGAGGACATATAAATAGTTAATCTTTTGTGACGAGTTTTCGTCATTTGTCGTTGAATTTCGTTCGCTCAGAATAAATCTTTACTGAATTCGTCCCGAAATACATCACGTCTTTGCTTTGTAGTAAGAACCAAACCACTTAAAGAGATAAAGGCACTTTAAAGGAGAAGCATTAACATTTGAACCAATCAGCTCGACTTAAGCTTGTGAATTAATTATAGACACAAAAAAAAAAACAAAATGTTTGCGGCACGGTAAATGATAGCATATTCTTATAAGATTTCCCCTGTAAAATTACAATCTGAGAATTCTTGAGAAAATATGCAAATACAAAACTAAAATTAATAGTAATTTCAATATTCCAATGTCCTTATAAAGGCTTCAGATTTTGATTCTGTAGATAAAACTTTAAAGTAACGTTTTAAGAAACTCTCATTGACAAAGGGGCATTCAAACCTTAACGCCCTTTCAAGATACGTCACTGTTCAATGCTTCACATTTAATCACTGCATTCGCTGCCTACCTTTAGGCGTTGCTGATGAAGTACAGTGCTGGCTATACTTGATACCAAATGCACACGAGTACCCACTGCAGCATTGCACACAAACCGATTAGCCGCGACAGCCGCAACAACGAGCAAGCGTAGCAAAGTGCAACAGCAGCAACAACAAATATACGCGCACATGCTGGTTTAAATGGTAGATTATAGCTGCATATAACTGCGCGTCCTGCCCAATTGCATGTCTCCCGCGCACAACTTTTGTTCATCATTTAGTTGGCATGCAAATGTGGCAAGCAAACGCACAACAATAAAAGTAATAAAAGCAAAGCAATAAATGCGAATGTGGCATTGGGCAACGAATGCTCTGTGTCTGTGCAGAATCAGTAGGGAGGCAGTAAACGATTTTAATGAGCAGGACTTAGATGGTCAGCCCGCAGCAACAACAGCAGCAATCGAGCGCAGCAGCGCAAGCGACAAGTGGCACGCATGAGTTGCTGCAACACGATGCATTTGTCGGGGCGTGTTCATGGCGTTTACTGTATTCTTATTTTCGTTTATTTGCTTCTTATTTTACATAGTTATTTTTGCTATTAAACGCTAACATTTCCATTTGCTGATCGCCTCTGCCGCTGCCCTTGCCGCCGCCGCCGCCGCCGCCGCCGTCGTTGTCGTTGTCCAACTAACGCAATTCATGCGATCCATTCGATCCATCTGCTGATTTATGGACATTTAAATCGAAATGGCTGTGTTGACGTCGACTGACGGGCGCAGTTGAATGTCAGCGGCAACAACGACACCAGCAACAACATGCCGACAGCGCGAGTGAAGATGTCAGCCGAGTGGAGATTGCAGGCGCGGCAAGTGGAATGGAGATATTAGCAACGGCGAAATAATTCAAATTCGAGGCGTTGCAAGCGCGCGCTGATCATATTGCATACCAAAGCGTTGTAGCATAAATGTTGCCGGCTAAGCAGCAGACTTGTTGTGGTCGTGTTGCAGGTGGAAATAATGATGATAGCTGCGGTGGCGGTTGCGGAAATGTTGTTTGTGTTGCTGCCGACTGCGGCGTTTCGCTGTTGCAGCGCGCGAATTACGGTTGTGGCGTTAGATTTGTGGCGCGTAATAAATTCTTGTACGAGCGCTGTGGCAGGTGATTTATAATGGAAAAATCAATAAATCCGTTGCACGAAAATTGTACTGCCGCATGCTGCATGCCGCAAATGAGTTATCAACTCTGCGCGTTACATGTCTGCCAGTTTTTTGTTGCTTAGTTTCTGCTACGCGGCGCGCTCTATCTAATGCATGCGCATTTTGCGCGCTGGATTATTTTTTTCGCGACATAAGCACTAAATTGCGCGCATGTTAATCCGCTTCGATGCGCTTCGGAACGCTATGTAATGGCCTATAAAACCTGTGTTAATTGATTATGAGCGCGCCAGCAGTGCCACTTGACAGCGCAATTAGGCGCTTTGTGCTGCGCTTATGCGGCTAAGGGGTGAGGCGTACAGAGCTTAGTTAAACTTTAAGTGGAGTGAAATTAGTTGAAATGCGATACAAAAATTTTAAGCTTATTCCAATTAAAATGAACGCTGATGACCGCATCAATCTCTGTCAGCGGCCTCTTGCGTTTTTATCAAAGTGTCACGCGTGTAGTTCGTAAGCAGCAGTACAGCCGGACAGTGAGTTGGCTTTCGAAATAACTGTCCAATTGCTTATCGCAGTTGGGAAAGTGTCTATTTCCATATTTAACATTCTTTTTTTTTTTTGAGCCAAATGTTTTTCAAATCGCTGCCATTCCAACTGCCTGTTCGTCCGCCCATACAATATCGTTTTCGCTTTGCTCAGCGCGTCGTCGCGTCAACGTGTTAGCATGTTTACATAGCGAAATTCGATCCGCTCGCACTTTCCTAATTAAAACATAAGTTTTTACATGTCCAACAGCGCTTGTCATTCGCCATTCACCGCTTGTCGTCCCCGGTCCGCTAAGTTCTCCACGCGCCCTGCGCCAGTTTCGCTTCAATCGCCTGCTGTTGTCCCTGCTGCTTCTAGCCGTTTGCAGCCGCCAGCTCAGCTCAGTTCTGTCTCAAAGGGTCCCATTGTTTTTGATGCCATTTTAGTTGGTATGTTTGTTGCTGTTGTTGTTGTTCCTTGTTTACCATTGGCAGTGGGCATGTTTGCGCACTTGTGGCATGTGCCATGTGGCATGTATCCGAGATGATATCTTGTCGCCTTGTCAATGTTTCCAGCACACATCTTGTTTGGCATTCGTTTTTCTTTTTCGTTTCTGTTCTTGCTGCTTTTGTTTTTGTTATTGGTGTAGTTACATGAAAAGTCCTCAGCTTTGTCATTCTTCTTATCTTATCATGTTTGCATCTGTAATTAGCATTTTCATTCCGATCGCGTCGAGTGCGGCGTACATATGCATGTTTGCTGGTCCCCAATTGAGACAACACTTTGGACATAGTCGCAGACGTCATTCAAAGACACTCGCAGAAATGTTTCGCTCATTTTGTCGCGTTCGATTAGACCAACAAAGAGTTTCCTCCTTACTTTTCAGTGAGAGGGCTACGTAGCTGCAGATCAGCCTCGATCTATCAGAGTTGGGACTACTGAATCTTCTAGCAGACTTGGACTACTTGAGAACACCTTTTCGACTCCGACTGACTTGGGGTCTTTTTCATTCAGAACACTAATTCTGCTCTGTCAATAAGCTAGAAGTAAGAATGCTTAGCGACGTAAAACTCCTTCAGGAGAAAGAAAACCCACAGTTGTCCTTCTCATGGGAAGCCTGCATAGGTTATGTCTGAAGGGTAATTAGCCTATTGGAATTACACTTAGCAGCAAATTTCAGCACAGTTTGACTAATTGCATCGTCTCTTTATTTTCGTGCTGCTGTTTATGGCGATTGACCTGAGCTGTGAATGAGAAGGCTATCGAAGATAACATCCAGCGGCTTGAGGATGTCGTGAACGAATATTTTTGAATACTTCATAATGCTTCTCTTCTACTATAATACCTATTCCTAACCGACTTCAAAAACATATTTGTTTTATGTATGTAACCGCATAACTTTGGATCACAATAACCGATTTCTATAATTCTAAAGGAAAAGTGGGACCTCAGCGGTAGTCCCATACCAAATTTGGTTTAGATCCGATAATTGGTCCATGAAGAAATTAACGGTACTCTTAAATTCTTATATGAGAATTGAAGTCGGCTTTGTTTTTTTGCTTAAAAATTACTCGTTTTCAATATTTAAATTATTATTTTTCAACATTTCTGGCACAGCTAAAAAAACCGAAAACAATTTTCTTTTAATTCCCCAAACCAAATTTTCTGCGCCCGTTTCTCTCGGTGCATAATTACCGACATCACTACCATTTTTATCACAGATTCTTATCTAAAAATTTACGAGTTATCGCAGAAGGCCACCTACTGTAATAGGCATTTACATGGTCGCGATAAGGCAGTGCGGCTCCCGGAACACCCACCTCAGCGGAATGTCTGTCTGTCTGTCTGTCTATTGCAATTAAGTACCTCGTCTGCAGCAGCGGCCATCTTTGGTCTTTGCCGATTTGGTGTGTTAAGTTGCAATTATAGCTGTTGCTGCTGGTCTTTGTTTGGTTGACGAAGTGATAGAAGCGGCTGAGGGTCCCTCCATTAGGATGAAAGGGTTTTTATGCGAGAAAAAAATGTGTAGCACAAAAAATGCTGGGTATGTGTAAAGGTGGTTTTTTTTTTCAAATAGCCGACTTAAAAGTCTTTTGGCTTTGTTTCTGCAAGCTTTAAATCATTCTTCTGAAATCCTCAAAAGCATAATGCAATTTTTATTAACTTAAGCACAAAACCCTTTCAACTAAAGTTAGCGATTCTAAACTGTAACAGACTGGGATCGCATAAAGGTCCTTGTTGTCAAAGTATTTGCATATTAATGCATACAAAATCTGGTACAATCGACTTGCCTTCTCAGCAATCCTTGGTAATCATCGGCAGCTTTTCACTCTTTGTTTTCGCTCCCGAGCTTATAGACTTTCTAAGCCTCATTGCGCTTCCCATTGGTTTTTGCAGCCAATAATTGACACTGTAATGACAGAAATTTGCCGTTAGGCTACATTAAGACATCAAAAAGTCGCAGACAAAATAAATGTAGCATTTGCGTTGCGCTAATCTCGCTGCAGACGGAAGCCAATTGCGGTGGAGGCGAAGTGATGGCTGATTGGCCAAAGTGGTCGATGGCTGGACGGTTAAATCGCTTGCGCGCGGTCAACCAAGCTTGCGCTGCTGGGCTGGTCGGCTACTGACATGTTGCATGCGCATTTGATTAAGTTGCAGCAACTTGCGATGACGGTACTGCAAATTGTCACAGCATAAAAAATTGCGTGGTCATTAGAGGTGCAGATGTGGAACTCAATCAACTAAATTTAAATACAAGTGTAGATAACAGTGTAGTTTAGTAATGAAGTGTATTTTTTGCTGTTACCCATCTCGGCAACCCGCCGCACCGATACGTAGTAGCATTCGATGCGCGCTGGGCCATTCGCCTTCCATTTGTATGCCCGTCGGCAGGCCGCTGTTGTTGGCTCATCAAGAACTTGATTGATTTCGCATTGCCTGACGGAATGTGGTTCAGGTTGATTTGGCAGTGCAAAGCAGCGGTCCCAGCGCGGTCGCAGCACAAAAGCTGCGGACTTAAGTTGAAAGTCGCATTCGCCTTATCAGCTGCGAGATTAGCGCGCAACTGGGCTGCAGCGGCTTGTGGCTTCTGGCTGCCGGATGGCGATAGCGCTGGTGTAATGGCACATGTTGTTATGCCGCGTGGCGTGTCAATCGGCTGGAAACCCCAGCTTTGCTGACGAACTGATGCATTTCATGTAAAGCGAAATGTTGCACATTGCACGTTAATTGAGGTACGTGGATTGCCGCTGTAGGAGCGACAGCTTGCCACAAATTGCTGGACGAAAATAGCAAAAATTAACAACAACTATGACAATAATGCCGTCGCTTGACAAAATTGTCGCCGGCTGCTGCAATCGCCCATCGATGGTATAATAATTTGTTATTGTCGCAATAATAACAACAAAAAAGATAAATGGTTGAAAAAGGAAAATAAAAACAACATCAGGGAAATATTATCGCGCAGCCGCAACAAAACAAGCACCAATAAATTCCATTTAAAATCCGCTTAAGTGCTTGAAATCAGCAAACAGCGCATGCCGACAACGAACACCAATACCAACGCCACCGCCGCAGCAATAGCGCAATAGCAACAGGAGTCACAATTCAACAACAACAACAACACAGTGAAATATGCAGACATTGGCGAAGTAAATAATGCAACAGCGCGGTAGTGCAACAAAATGGTCAGGCAGGCGCGCAGGGGGAAGCAGCTGCGATTGTGCAAAAATGCAGTTGCGTGATTTATGCCATTTACCCATAAAATCTCTGTGGCATTTCGGCGGCATTGACGTCCCATCCAGCCAACGGCGCAACTCCCACCAATTACCGCAACAGTAGCAGGCGCACGGCAGAGCGCTTAAGCGGCTGGAGTTGGCAAGCTAAGTGCTACGGCGATAAGCTCGTCTCAAATATAATTTAGCACCGTTTGCTAGAAGTGCTATATTTCATGAAGTGCAATAGTCTGGATGACAGTTGTGGGAAGAAAGTATGGAGATTAGAGTGTCGTCAGAAAGTGTTTAGGTTGCGTTTAGTTGCTTCGTATTTTTCTTTCGAATGATCACTTCAGATAGTGGCTTCTCATTCTTTTTAAGTGCAATAAGTATGACTTCGCCTTGTGTCTGCCTAAACTATTTTGAGAAACTTCTGCTTTGAACAACTTCTGCTGATCGTTTTCACCTCCAAACCCACAATTTTTTGAAAAATAGAATTGAGACTTGAAACTTGCAACAATGATTAGGAAGTCTGTAAAGTTGGCTTAGTGCCGGGCGTGCTTTACGTAGCTAACTTTGGTCATCGAACCTCTCGTCCGCATAACGGAAAACTACAACTGGGCTTACAGATAGCTTCAGATTGGTTGTAATTTGCCAATGCAAGTACTCCGCAAGTTATCTTCTTGCCCTAAACTTTTAAGGTTAGAAGATGAGTGAATTGGGGTTTCGTAGACACACCTAGCGGTCTCGAAAATTGCTATAATAGATGCCAAACTTTGTACTAATGCTTAATCCCGACTTTGCTCAAAATAGGAGCATAGTCGTTGCCTGCCAATCGTCGTCTAGAAATTGCATTTTGAGTTAGATTATTCCTCGCGCTACGAAAGAGTTATTAAATTTATAAGATTTTTAAGTTTATTCCTTGCCTTTGAAAGGTGCAGAAAAATATAGGAAAGTTCAGCTTGTAGTAACAAAGACTCAGGCAGCCGTGCTCCAAATGTGCCAAAGCAAGGAGTCAGCACTGCGTAGAGGAAGAAAGAGAAAAACAGAAAATCTTAACCGCCATTTCTTTTGTTTTATTGAAACCATTTCCACTCTAATCCCTGACTTTTATTAGTGTTTTCCTGAAATTTATTGGTCAGGCAATGAGACTACCGAAGCGTTGAAGCGCTCGAATTTCTCTTCGCATGATGCGCGTCGGACTCATAAGATTCTGCGATGCTGTTATTGTGGCGCGACATGCCAGAGTCGTAGTGCAACAGCAACAAACAACTACCAACTGCTGCAACACCGGCCAACTAACTAATGCTGTCAGGGGACGGAAGTTGTCGCAGCAGCAATGCGTCGTTGGCGCTGTGGCGATTGCGTGTTTATTGGCTTTACGCGCGCGCACTTTGCTGCAACGCCAACAATGAGAGTGCCATTGCATGTTGGCTAGTGCCCGATGCTTCATGCTTTTGTGAAGTTTATTACTTTTTTTTATTCCTTTTCGCATTGGACCCAGTTGCAGTGCAACGGCAATGCGCTGATGCGCTGCTGGCAGCTGCCACAACAGAGTGGAATAGCACAAACCCTACACAACAACGACCAATCCAACTCAAAAGCAATGCGCAGTGCGCATGCGAGGCTCCACACTCACACTCACACGTTGCACGGCTGATGGCTGATGTTACTTGGCCATTGCAGTTACTAACTGCGTGGCTCGCAGCTGCGACTTCCCTTCGCCTATTCGTATTTATTCTGTTTTTGTTTTCGCTCAGTTGGTTGGCACTTTTCTCGAGTGTTGCTATTGTTGTGTGCTACAATTGCGCTGTTGGGAAAAGCGCTCGCGGAAATGCAATGCGCACGCACATCGCGCCGAGGCACAAATAAATCTTTTCGCCCGCAGGCAATACACCGTGGTGAATTTCCGGTCGTGCGACGTTGGTGAGTTAGGATGGCGCGTCGCGTAAGATGCGTACTCACTCGGCGGCGTTGCTGCCTCCAGCGAGCGCTCTTTTCTCCAACCTTCCATAGCTTCTAATTTCTTCACACCCGCCCAACGGCCGGCCGACACACTGTGCGCCAGCAGCAGTGATTCTTTGGCAGACTGCCTGCGCGTTCGTGACTCGGCCGCTTGATTAGTTGTGCGCGCACCTCAAACGCGTGCGGTACGCTTCTAAAATTGTGACTCGCTCAAATTACTAAATAGCTATAGCCATTAGGGGAAGTGCAACGGTGCATAGTATAAATTTGGTTGTTTGTGTCGAGTTAAGTTCATTTTGCACGGAATTATCACAAAGTACAATTCGCGTTTTGCCTGCTGACTTTCCTCAAATAAAATTGTTTAGTCGACTGTTTGCTTGGCAGTTTCACGAAAGCAATTTAAGTGAAAAGTAATTTTTATTATTTAAATTTATTGTGAAATCTGAGAGAACAGAAAAAAATATTTTTGCACTTTAATTGCTGGTGAAATCGGCAGTTAGACTTTCATACCGACAAAAAGCGCTTTAATTGCGACACAGTTAGTGAGAGCTACGCAGCGAAAATTTTGCAAATACATACTACAAAAAAAAAAAAACACCGCGCGTCGGCGTCGTACGTAGATACCAGTGAGAACGCGTGGGTGGCGGAAATTAACAACGTACCAGCGCTTCGTCAAAATCTGTGAATGCAAGTAGCGCTTTCAACGATCGTCTGCATTCACTATTGTAAGTATAAAATTCATGAATTTTTAAGTTAAAATTTCCAATTTAATTGCGTAACGATTACGCATTTCTAAATTCCTACGCTGTATGAATAATTCGTTTTATTTCCTCTTTAATGTCTCCGCGCTATCGACGGCCGTCATCTAGTCTCTTTACACGCAATTTTTATTCCTACTTATGTATGTATATAAAATAGAGTTTGTGGAAAATATGCTGAGAATCAGTGGAAAATTATTGCGTGATTTTTTTTCTACTTTTCTACAACTTTTTATTGCTCGTTGTTTTGCTTTTCAATCGTTTTTGTTTTCATTTTATAATTCTAGTTTTTCCCTTCGCGCTTCGCTTCGTCAGCAATTTTTCATCTTTTTCTAGTTGCGCGCTGTTGTTGTAATCAGTTTAGCCGCGCGCGCTCCAGTGGTCCGCTAGCCAACCAAACAGGCAGCCAGCCAGTCAGCCACTCGGTCAGTTTAGTTAGCTGGCTATTTATTCTTGTAGCCAGTCAGCCAGTCTGCTCACCAAGTGCTCCACACTCCACCAGTCAGTCGACCAGCCAGGCAGCCATCCATCGATCTGCCAATGAACTCCTGCCATGCCGCTGCATAGCCCCACTGCATCATTCCAAAACTACAGCTTTCGCGTCCGGCTGTTGCTGCCCGTCTATTTGTCCGTCCGTCCGTTGTTCGCGTTGTTGTGATTTCGCTGCTGGTTGTTTGTTTGTTTCCTTCCATTCATCATTCTTCGTTGTATATTTTCTTGCTATCTTTCGCCTGGCTGCCTCGACGCATTTTCCAGATATTAATGTTCCTCAGATGCTGCGGCGATTAGGAGTTCACAATAATTGCAAACATTGCTCTTTGGCTGATTGGCCGATCGGCTGGTTAGTTGTTGTTTGGAAAGAGGACCAGAAAGGAGTGAGTTGGGAAACAAAAGAAGCGAGAAAATAAAATTGTGATTTTATAAGCGCAAAGCTGCAACTATTTAGCTATTTTATTGAATTAGGAAACACATGGAAAATTGCATTAAATTAAAATTCATAAAAGCACAAACATACATATGTGTGGTTTTATCGACGCATTCATTGAGCTTGAATTAGATAGATACATTCGTATATCGCTTTGTTGTGGCTTCTACTCTTCGCGATACTGCAACTGAATGCAATAACCTTGGAAAGTGTAGGAGTAGTGGATGAAAGGGAATAAAATATACTACATAAGATCCTTCACCTCTTAGGATGGGTAGAATAGAATGAAATATTTGGTGCCCGGAAAAATAAAGAAAAGCAGTTTTTCCAAGTACTCAGACAGTGTTGCCCATTGTACTTAAGGCCTAGAAATAGGATGGGAATTCATTGCTCGTCTGCAAACTTATCACACTACCAACTAAGTCTGGCGAAGGCGAAGTGGATTGTCTATGTTGACCATGGTGACCGTAGATCATCCCCATGGATTATGCCCCGCAATTAGTCCTATCAGGACTCGCAGATCACTCCATGTTTGAGAGATAATGAATCTTGCTACCACCCTGTCAGCCATTTTCACAAAGCACTTGATTGTTTTGCAGATGTCAAAACCACGCCAACGGTTCTCATAAGTTTTATTTATCAGATCCTTTAAGTATCCGATCGTTCCTGCAATGCTTGACACCAAAATTGGCTCCAGTCCAATTGAACGCTTCAGAGAACCCCAGTTCGCCAACTCATCGTCCTTTGCTGCCTCGAATACCATTGTGTCCTGAAACCCACATAAGTTCATGCTCATTCCGCCTTGTAACGGAGTTCAGCCTCAACTTACAAGGCCTTTAGATTAGCTTTGCTGTCACTGCAGATCCTGATTTTATGTTCCCGCCACCTTTCGCCAATTATCCAATCTGCCACTTTCAGTTATAAAAACTTTGTCATTACACCCAATGCAGTAAGGCATCTAAGTTGCCGCCTAGACGCCATCCAGCTTCAGTACCACTCTCAGTCTTTGAGCCGTCGATATAGACGGATGGGTAGGATGGCCATCGCTTTTTAAACAGCGGTTTTTTTTTGTGAGTTAGAATGCTTAGAAAGTNACTCTCAGTCTTTGAGCCGTCGATATAGACGGATGGGTAGGATGGCCATCGCTTTTTAAACAGCGGTTTTTTTTTGTGAGTTAGAATGCTTAGAAAGTTCTCTTTAGACGCTGGCACATTTGCACTGAGTCTCAGGTTGATCCCATAGTTTACTACAGACTGTCCGATGAATCTTTACGCCGCAAGAAGAGTCTTCTTAGCTTTGATCTAAGTGCTGACGACGAGCATTTATAGAACTTTGCTGCTTCTTTTTGTTTCTGCTGCTTTGAACATTTTTGCTATTCTAGGTAGCTTTGACTGAGCATAACAGGACTGGCGAATGCGATACGCTCGTCTTTGAAACATTATCCTTCACACTTTTAAAACCGCTCGTCATTTTTCACACTGGATACCCTGTTGGAAGAATCCATAAAAACAAAGCAAGGGGCTCTTTAATTTTGTAGAGCATTTCAAGAGATTTAATTTCGTAAATTGATCCTAATTTTAGTCATAATTTTAAGAGATAAGTATAGAGTATTTAAGAGGCAGAACCTTTTCCCCTTTTCAAGTTTAAATTTATTCACATACATACCTTCTCAGATTTTCTTTAAATATACTTACATTTGAGTTGACACTACTAACAATTGATAATTTTTCCCATCCCATTGTTTCCATGGAAAAATCTCAATTCAAATAACAACTTTAACCCTTGACTTCTTGGCTTGAACCTTCCTTGTTTGCTGCTGTCAGTTTAATCTTTTTTTATTTCCACTCACAATTCAATAAACTCATTGCATATCGCTATCGTGTCGGCACC
>NW_016167452.1:0-21460 GCF_001687245.7 Rhagoletis zephyria
AATATTAAAAATAAAATCTTAGCAAGCCACAATAACATTGACAAATCAAATTTTCTATTCGTATGAAAACAAGAATACGTCTTATTATGAAAATATCGCTTTTCACCGTTCTGTAAATTAAATGATAAGGGTTTTTTCCCCCGATTTAAGAATTTCGAAAATATGCTTAGTTAGACTTAACTCTTTCGGCAGCACCACATATTTTTGAGGTGTTGTGCGAAGGTGGTACATTTTTTAAACCGCAAATATTTTCCTCTATTCCATGCGTATCAAATATTTAAAATATGTATTTATTATAATTTGTAGCATCTGAACTTATTTTTTATTGTTTAAACTTTTTATTTTATTCATATTCAATAAATTGTTATTGTTAAAAACAAACGCAAAAAGAAAATTTCTTTGCCACTTAAGGCGCTTACAGACTCTTGAAATAAATAATTGGACTAAGTTTGGTAAACATCGATCCGATATATACTTATGCTGTCGTATGTACATAAGTGAGCGGTGCCACGCCCATTTTCCAAAAATCTACAATAATAATCTTCTTGTTAAGAGATTTTTGTAAGTATTAACTTGGAGTAAATTAGCGTTCTTAGTTTCAATATCAAAGTTTTCGTGTTCCTGAAATTTACCGTTAGACATATGTACGGTGACCATTCGTACCGAAGTTATCCCGCTGAATATTAAAAAAAAAAAAATCGGGACGAATAAGTGTTCTGATTTTTCATATTGTGTAGTAGTGTAGGCGAAAAACTCAAGCATGTAGAACAGACTTTTATGGGAATAAGACTAAACCATCCACTGAACTAGACCGACTATACAAAAAGAGTCTATTATCGACAGGCCATTGATCGAGAATCAATCAACACCTTCGTCAATTCTCACCACGTGAATTCCACCATAGGAGACCACCCCACCTATCGCAGACGCGTAGCTCGTATTGGGAGGTCTATGGTATGGGGAGGTCTTATCGTCTGCGGTATTCCCGCGTATACCGTAAAGATCCATATAGTGTATATCTTTCAAAATTTTGCATGCCCTTTTAACTTTAAAGTCTCGGATTGGGAGTACTTTAAATGACGACAAGAGGCGGTGATCGGTTCCGTGGCCTTAGCCCAAATGATTCGGAAGATGAAGATAGTGAAGAGAGATAAATTAGTTAGATATTTTAATATAGGCACCGGAAAGCAGCTGCCGTAGAACGAGCATGTGCCAAAATTATTTGAGATTTCCACAAAACCATCCTGGGTAGTCGTAATTTCCAGGTAAAATTTCCATTCCACTTCCGAAGAAGNGTTTTAATATAGGCACCGGAAAGCAGCTGCCGTAGAACGAGCATGTGCCAAAATTATTTGCTGGGTAGTCGTAATTTCCAGGTAAAATTTCCATTCCACTTCCGAAGAAGGCCCCGGTTGTAGGACAGCTAGCCCGGATGGAGCAATACGGACCACTCCCTGTGTAGTATGCATCATCAAGTTTAATAAAGTGCCTGTCGATATTGCGAGTAAAGCTCTCCCGGTCTCACAAAAAAAAAAAAAAGAAGATGAAGGGGTGAACTGCTCTTGGATAGTCGAACTTCATGTCAGCTCAGCGAACGCTGACCGAAAACCATGGACAACTCCCGGATTTGGTGGAGGCACTAACAGTTGGAGATGGAATCATCTTAACAATTTCTTCCAAGCAATCCAAATTCTGATTTCATAAACTGTTCTTAAGAGTCCCCTGGGACTGAACTAAGTGCTATCACTGCAGAAGTTTTTGAAATCTCAACTATACCCATGTGCATGGAAGGCACCGCAATAAACTCACTCATTAAAACAAAGTTATTCCAAGTAATCGCTTAGTTGCATCCTTTCGTACTATGAACTTGTGAAACGCACATTAAATACCGTTGCAATTATGTACAAACGCGTCCTTAGAAAGTCTCAAAGGCATTGCTGCGACTGAAATTTGAATTAAAACTCTTTAAATATTAATGCCATGGCTGCTGGCATGCATCCCTGATGCACGCAAAAACACAAAAGAGGTTGCTAAGAAATGGCTTCGCTTCACAAGCAGACAGCAACCAAATTAAACAGAAAGTTTTATTAATGGACTTTTTTGTATTCTTTGCTGTATGCATATGCATTTGTCTGGATTTTCAAGAGAATTGCGCTGTTAGATGCTATTTGCTTTTGTCAAGAGCCAACACTGCAGGGAATTGTATACAACTCGTTTGGCGCTCACTGTCGCACAGCTGAGTGCACTTCAAGTACCAACAGCAATGGCTGACGATGACGACGCGGAAAGAAGTGCAACGTCAGCCAACTACTATTTGCCTCAGCGTCATTCATTTTTATTATTTCTTTTTGCCAGCCCAGCTGGATTTTGTTTGCTCTGTTTACTCTGAAGTTCTACACAGATCCACCACTATGTATGCTGGGCGATTGGATTCCTTCCTCCGGAGAGTGAATGATGAATTACGCAAGTAAACCGAAGGGAGTAAATAGAACATAAGCATTCGATATACAGTAGTGGCCATTAAAAACTGGATATTTGATGCGGTATTACGTTAGCTAGGCAGTGGATTCCGACTTTGCTTAGAGTACGTGTAAAAGCTGCATATGTAGATACATACTTACGTCTTTAGGAGCGAACTGTCTTTACCAAGGTTGCATAGGATTAATTTGAATCTTTCACCCAGACTGAAATACTAAGGTACGATACTTGACTCCAAGCTAACACGTATGCGGAGAATCGACGAGATATGCCCAGCAACAGACTCCACCTGCAAAAGGGCCATCGGAAAAAATGGGAATTATCCAACCGATCATATCTAATATATGGAGCAAACAATCGAAAAGGTGCTTGCGAGTCTCTTTTTTACCAGCTTGGCAGAGATAATAAAAGTGGATTAAGCGGAACTCCTCAATTTCTTCTGTTCGGTTCCAGAGGCTATAATGACACTTTGGAATTAACTCGATTAGACGGATATTACTGCCAGAATGGTCCATTGAGGTATTCAACGTGCTTCATCTACGGCTGACCAGGTGATACAAAAGGACTACGGCAGACCGTAACATGTTCTTAAGCAGTTTAGTCTTTGTCCAAACTGTACATCTCTTTCGGGATGGAGGAATAAAATGGTGGTTCCAAAAGGATTATGACAAGTCTGAAAAAGGTTCGTAAACAGTGTTATTTTGGTCTAAAACTTTCAACACTTTTGAGTCTTAGGTCAAAGTGGTAGAGGGTATTGAAAGGGAGGACGACCTAGTAACTAAGGAAGGCGTTCAACATGACTACCCTTAATGGGAGCCGGTTTTAAGTTCACATCCACTTACAAATGACAATTCTGAAACAGATAGCACTAATGTGCCAACAGAGCGTAGAAGCGAACCCACATAACAGAGTCACAAAGACCGTGTGGACTACCTGCTAGCGGAACTTAATTTTCTAAAAGTAATAGGTGCAAGAAGTCCAAGATGAAACCCGGAACTCAAGTACACGTAGTCTGCGTGGAATCAGGGCCCCGTGAAGTAATTCATTAATTGATCGAAGTTGGATGGAAAGATAGGTTGAGATGTCTTAAGTGTGGATCCCCCCTCCCCCCAACCCCTTAAAATTATACCCCGGAATCATTGCCGAGGTAAAAGCCGGAAAAGGAGGCGTGATAGCCAGGGAGAGGGTAAGGTTACAGGAAACTCTATGGCCAATGAACTGGCAAGATGGGGCACTCTTTAGGACCTTTGACTGAGCAAAGATAGTGTTGGGGCTCCATTGACCACAAGGGGTCCGCTGTTGGACATATGGACGTCTATGAGTCAGCTCATCAACGCCTAGCTAGCCAGCTTATGCAGGTTTAAGATGTTGGGTATCATTACTCGTTCAGTCTTGCTGAACTTTTGGCAATAGATATTAGCCGCTTGCGGACCTTCATTGAGATTTTCTTGATTTCCGCATTTCAATGTTCGCAACTGAATGCATAGCAAATTGTTCGCTCAAACATATTTGCCTTACTATTTCTGCGTCAACGGCAACCCATTTAAGCAGCATTTAATATATACGCAAATAAGGCTCCAGCTGTAGAATATGGAGTAGACAGTTCCACGTAAGTAATTTGCTCTATAGCCAGCTCATACGACAGGGTATGTTTTCGAGCAGCAGCACGGCAACGAAAAGACGTAGTAAAAGCAAAACTTACGCAATGCAACCGAACTGCATACATAGTCGTCCAGTACGCGAGACCTACTCACTCGTTCATCTCAACCACCAGAAAGTTACGCTTGCAAACTCTCCCGGCTCTCACTCAACGCAGCGCATGAAACCTAATATAAACTTGTATGTATGAGGATGTATAAGTATGTGATGTGAAATGGTTTTCGTCCTGGCACTCCTTTTGTTGTTATTATATTTCTGTTATGTAGTATATAGTCTTTGTGGCCTTTATGTACATAGTTGTTATTGTTGTCGTTGTTGCAGTTATTGTTCGCCTAACGAGAGCCATTCATTTTGGTTTTTCGAAATAGTTTCGCAATTTATTGCGCATTTTATGTTTTCAGTTCCATTCTATTATTACTACTTCTCTCCTCATGCCATATGCCTTGCACCAATAAACTCCTCTGTGGCCCTTTTTCGCAATGCCAAATTGTGGAAGTTTCTGCGAGCATGTATGTGAGCGGTAAAACTTTATCCTCACGGCCAACTGAGCCAAGCCCAGCCAAAACAAGTATGTATTGCAATATGTAGCAACAAAAAGTTGAAAATTTAAAATTTTGAAGCAATTTAAGTTTTGCGTCGTGTACGTGCCCGCACAAACGAATGGAAAAATGGACGAACGAACGAACGAACTGACGCATGGACTTGCGAGTCCTTTTACGCTTTGCTCTACTCGCCGCCATTTGCCGTTTGCCCTTTGGCCAAATGAACCAAGCAACCAACCACACCCAATCGCAATTGCAATCGCTTTAAAGCTAGCGAAGGACATGGCGTAGAATAATTAAAGTTTTCATTGAATACGTAGAAATGTGAAATTATGCGGATTCAGTTTGAGGTTAATTTGCAATTAAATTTTATTCATGCAGATGGGGAGGAAAAAGTGAGTGAAAATTAAAGCAATAAAAAATAGAACATAGAACATAGAGAAATAAAGCAAACGAAATAAATTTAATTATAAAAAATTTTAATTGAATTAAAAAGAAGTTAATAAATAAAAAAAAAGAATAAAATAAAATAAACAGTAAATCAAATAAAACTTAAATAAAATAGCATACTTAAAGGAAACTTAAATTTTCAAAATAAAAGAAGCCAATTGCAAACTACGCAAACCGAAATAAAATAAAAATTAAATAATGTAAAAATTTTGAAAATTAAAAAAAATCACAATTGACTTAAAAATGTTAATAATTATTTAAACCAAAATAATATAAAAAAATTTGTAAATATAGTAAATGAAAAAAATTTATGAAAATGAAAAATATAAAATTGAATTAAATAAATAAAATAAAATAAAAATAAAAATTTAATTTAATTTAAATATGAACTTTTATTTGAAACCAATACGAAAATATGTGTAGATCATACTAACTAAACAGTAACTTAAAACATAAGTCCACAAAATGAGCATCAAATAATTTATAAGCCTGGTGATAACTGCAGACGATAGATGGATACAATGAAACTTGAGTAGCTGAAAACTCCAACGTTTCTCCATAAATTAAGTATAAACCGAATTTTCAGGTTAAATAAAATAGAATAACCGGTAAAAATTTCAATATTCGTCGACTACTGCTTCCAATAGTCTGAACATCTGCTTACCCCGAATAATTTGGTACCATTGTTAAGGTTTAAGGCATTTTTAAAGTTGCGTTGGTATATGACTTTGAATTTTAATATTTTATTTACCTGAAACGAAAGAAAAAAATAATTCATTATTATTAAAATAAAACAAAAAAAAAATATGTATTATTTTTAAACGGGTGGCAACAAATTTTAATATTCATGGAAAATTTCTCTAAAATGTCTTTCGTTGAACGCTCCCATCTCAAGATATTACATATATACATACTAAACTTATTTGATAAATTCATTTAAATTGGTTCGGAGTGGCAACCTCTTTCGTTTCATGCTCTATCTTAAAATATTATATACCCAACTTATTTTTTATTATATGTCTAAGTTGAAGACTGAAAATTGCTGTGAAAAAGATTTGTGAATCTTAACCTTGAGCAAAATTTTGAATAGAGTTACCAATCCTAAAAAAATATATATTTTATATTTTAAAATATGAGTACCAAACATACATATCTTAAAATATTAATAAATATATTTCTTTAGGATTGGCAAATTATTCAAAAGTATGCTCAAGCTTAAGATCTGCGCTAATTTTATATGGTAACGAAACTACGATATTCGAAATGTTTAACTTTCATTTTATTGAAAGGCGGCAACGCTATTTAAGTAAGAAAGACTCTAGACACTCGAACATGAGCATGAGCAGGAACTAGTCCTACTTAAATGCGTCTCAGTTGCCTTAACAAACCTAATACTTATGGATATTTACATTAGGGTGGTCCAAACAAAGTGAAGTCGGAATTTTAATTCTCTCAACCCCTAGGAATATTTTATATCGAAATATACCCTTTGTTTTAAATCAAAAAATAGTTAGAGGTCTCTCAAATTTTCTTATGTGTTTCTACGCAAAAAAAAAACATTTTTTTGTGGGAATGGTCGGAATACCTGAAAATCAATATTTTTCAATCGGCAAACTCTGTTTCTCTCCAGGAGACCTCGAAGTATAAAACCCAAATTTTATTTAACCATTTCTTAATACAAATTTTTATTAGTGTCCCAAAAACCCAATGAGCGGACCTATAAAATATAGTTAGTATTAAAAATGGTTAAATAAACAATTGGGTGTGAAATCTTCTGAAGAGAAAGAGTAATTTTCAAGGATTTTATATGAAAAACTCTGAGTTTGCGGATTGAAAATATTAAACAAATTTTTTTTTCTTTAAAAATACATGGGAAACTTTGAGCGATATAGAAGAATTCTAGAGGGTCAGAGCATTAAAATTCCGTCTTCACCTTTTTACCGCATAAAATTTTTGACCACCCTAATGTACAAACATAATACTGTCGAGGATTACATATTTACTTGTGTATCTCGTGTCCCAATGGTGAAACTGGCTGATTTCTCAAAATTCAACGCGCTCTACTCTAGCCTCTATCCCACTCTCCTCAAGAAATGTAAATTCTAGCTTATGCAGCATTAACTTAGCTCTATGAGATGTCAGAAGAAAGGATTCCGATTAGAAGAACGTCGTCATATCACCAAGGATATGCCATGTTATAAACTTATATCCGAACTTTTCCATTATTCTTTTGTATGTGAACTCATTGTTATATTTCACCTTTTGAAATATCGGAAATTTTTTGATAACTTTGGCCTTCATTTCTCGTTTTCTCAGTTTTTGGCATAAAACACTCGTTAAACTGGTCACTTAATTCATATTTATTTATGTACATATCCTCAAATTTCGAAGTCTATTTATAAATTTTTATTTGAATATATAATATACCAATAAGATACCAAGTAAAAGGCAAGCAAGCCAAACGAAATCCTTAGTAAAAACCAAAACTTCAGTATTAACTAAATATATGTAGATTAACCAGCGCATGTGCCATGATATGCAAGTTAATCCGCTTAAAAATATGCTACCTGTCAGAAAATCCTCAAAAAAAATAAAAAATAAAAATAGCCTAAAGTTTATCATCAAATAAACAGCAACCCAAATAATCCACTTCATGCTGCTGACGGATAACATTTTTTCTAAGAAGTAACCATTAATAACTGTCGCAAACGCACAGCCGAAAATTGGCAACGTTGGTGATGAAGTAAAGTCCCTATAGGAAAGAAATGTGAATAGACTATAAAAGTGTTTGGATAAATATTTTTATACTCTTAAACATTTTACCTTTATCATTTGAAAAGGACGAGACTAAATTTTATTACTGGCACAGATTGGGTTAAAGTATTACATTTTATTGCGAATTATTAGTTCTTGAGGAAGCTGTTGGCAAACTAAAAACATTTTTCGTAATTTTAACCAACCGAGAACAGTTTTAGATTACAAAAATATTTCAAGTGTTTGTTTGCGTCTCTCGTGCAATTGTTGGCGTGCGTCGTGATGTTATCACACAAATCGCGGAATCTACAGTTTTTTGAACGTCAGACTGGTTTTAATGAAAAGCTGCGGAAAGCTCTGGTAGCTATAGCTTTTCAAGTAGAATGATAATTTTATTTTATTTTTTAGCTACGTAAGGAAACCACTTGGGTTTCACTAAGGCAAGAACAGCCGTTTCAGTAAGCTAATCTGTTTAGTCCGGTGCACAACATGTTAGGCCTCTTACTGGCGCCGGTTGTCTTAGAAACCGCAGTTTTTCAATTTCTTAATTTCTCAGCTTGTCTCTTTTTCTTACACCACGTCTCTTTTACAAAAATACCACCTGTAAATGCCGGCGGAATTCAGACTCAACGTACATAATTAGAAAATTTTTCTTTGGATTTACGGTGCGTTTAACGTTATTGTTACTACGGGCAAAGTATGGGACATTCCGATCGAAAAATCCGTTAGCTTGGCACTTAGAAGATGCAAGTACATGATGTGCCCACCAATTGGCAACCAATAGCAGCTCAGTTCGCTGCCTTAAAGGAAACTTTTCAGACAATTTTCTCTGAAGCTCGCTGTTTCTCTATTCCTAAGTTTATTTTTTTTTTTAACCAGCCTTCAAATTCCTTGCAGGGTCCACACATACGAAAATTTACTTTCACAAAATCTCGTTGAAATATGCAAGATACGCATTAAGAAATGTGACACTGATGAAACCACCTGTTTTTCCACTCAAAAGCAAAATGTCATCAGATATCCAAGACACGTGTATTCAAAAGGACTTCAGAATTTATTTATCAAGGTAGTCTGGCAGGCAGGCAGGTAAGAAAGCCGTCCGAAAGACGAAGGTTTGAGTGACGCTCCCAAAGACAAAACACAAATGCGCAATTATATATTCATAACGTTTATTGAAAAAAATTACAACGTAGAAAAAAGTAATCAAAAGTGCAATTAGGATGAAACTTAGTGTGTGCGGAGAAGACCAGACGAAGCACGAAACTGAGATGATTGAGCGAAAAAATATTAAGAGAAAACGTTTTGAAAAAAGTAATCAAAAGAATTCTTTAGAAAAATCTAAATCGAATTGGAATTGAAGTGAAGCGTGAAGACGAGAAGCAGAAAATATTAAGTGAACCCTGTAAAATGTAAAAATTTAATAAAGTGCGGCTGGCCGTAATGTAGTACATACATACATACATACATATTTATTTACAGCAATAGTAAGGACCTTGTACCTTGTTTCCATGCGGTGAGCGTGTTATTAAAGTTGCACACAAAGGATGAGGAAGAAGTACTAAAAGCGGAAACCTGTCGAGCGTCGAAGCAGCACAGCAGCAGCTGAAGGACTGTATACCTAGACAGAGAAAAATATCAACACAAGAAACACCCTCAATGAAACTAACTAAAAAGGAAAATAAGGCAAAGGCAAAAGAGTGGAGAGTACGAAAAAGAAAACCGGCAGTCTCTGCACACTGAAAACGCGCGTAGTCAAAGGACCAACCCCGCAGGAGTGACGGCGCATATGAGCCAGGAATGAGATGGAAGCAAGTAGACAGCTACATAGGTAGAGTAGAAGAGGTATGCGAAAGGCACAGCTGTGCAGGTTTACACAGACACGCCACTGGCGCTGCACTCTACACCCGCCGCACTCGCACCCTCCACCACTTTCACCCGTAACCTCAAGCGCACACAAGCTACAATATTCGTTGACAGGCTTGTGGGGGGTTGCTCAACTAACTATATGCACGTTACTAAAAATAAAAGTATGTACATATGTAGGAAGAGCTGGGTCTGTGTAGTTGAAAATCCCTTCAGGCAACCTGTCGCATGCGCTTCTCCTCTTCGGGCGCTGTTGCCACATTTAATCAATAACGGAACTTTACGAAACCTCTTGCTACCCGGCAACAGAGGATGAAACACAGCAGGCGAGAAAAAGGGATAACAAAAAAGGAAATATGTATGGCTATGTGTGTGAAGGTGCATAGGAAATTTTATAGCTTTCAACGTCCTTTAAATGTCAAAAGTAATTTTCTATGCAAAAATCTTGCGGCCAGCGCAATTTGCTGGCAAACGAACAACAAGAAGCAACGTCGACGAAGACAGCGATAGAGCGACAGTGACAGCTGACAGAGCGGACTACTTTTGTTTGTATGTTTGCTTGAAATCGATTGTTGTTTTTGTTTTTGCTGTTGTTGACACGTTAATGTCTCTAGGTGGTTGTTTTTGCTTTCGTGTCAGTTTTACGACAGCCGATGTTACGGCCGGCACATTGCCGCTGTTTTTTTTTTGTTGAAGCTGTCTAGCGCCGCATTTCGAGAGTGACTGACTGACTCAATGGATGGATCCTTTTTACTTGCCGTTTTTTTTTTGCTTGTATGTATATCTANAAAACCCGCAGGAGCGATGGCGCATATGAGCCAGGAAAGACATGGAAGCAAGTAGACAGCTACATAGGTAGAGTAGAAGAGGTATGCGAAAGGCACAGCTGTGCAGGTTTACACAGACACGCCACTGGCGCTGCACTCTACACCCGCCGCACTCGCACCCTCCACCACTTTCACCCGTAACCTCAAGCGCACACAAGCTACAATATTCGTTGACAGGCTTGTGGGGGGTTGCTCAACTAACTATATGCACGTTACTAAAAATAAAAGTATGTACATATGTAGGAAGAGCTGGGTCTGTGTAGTTGAAAATCCCTTCAGGCAACCTGTCGCATGCGCTTCTCCTCTTCGGGCGCTGTTGCCACATTTAATCAATAACGGAACTTTACGAAACCTCTTGCTACCCGGCAACAGAGGATGAAACACAGCAGGCGAGAAAAAGGGATAACAAAAAAGGAAATATGTATGACTATGTGTGTGAAGGTGCATAGGAAATTTTATAGCTTTCAACGTCCTTTAAATGTCAAAAGTAATTTTCTATGCAAAAATCTTGCGGCCAGCGCAATTTGCTGGCAAACGAACAACAAGAAGCAACGTCGACGAAGACAGCGATAGAGCGACAGTGACAGCTGACAGAGCGGACTACTTTTGTTTGTATGTTTGCTTGAAATCGATTGTTGTTTTTGTTTTTGCTGTTGTTGACACGTTAATGTCTCTAGGTGGTTGTTTTTGCTTTCGTGTCAGTTTTACGACAGCCGATGTTACGGCCGGCACATTGCCGCTGTTTTTTTTTTTTTGAAGCTGTCTAGCGCCGCATTTCGAGAGTGACTGACTGACTCAATGGATGGATCCTTTTTACTTGCCGTTTTTTTTTTTGCTTGTATGTATATCTAACTTCTGTTGAAATGGGGTGACAAGTAAACAACAAAACTTGTAATTAAATAAGGTTGTTGTGCAATGAACCCGTATGCTGCGTTGTTGCCAAATTTCACTTGCCGCGCATTTTGTCCGCAACAGCTGATAGCGGTGGAGATTAAATGTGTTTACTTGTGTGTGTGTGTGTGTGTGTGCGTTGGCAACTATTTGATTGATCACTATGCGCTACATATAGAATACATTCTTACAATAAATAAATAAAGTGAAAATCGGCAGCAACGCATGGTGATTTTTCAATTTAATTGCTAAAAATGAGCAAATCTTTATTTTTACACCAAAAGTCATTAAAATGCAAATGCAGCCATGTAAAGGACACGCAGTGAGTCATTGAATCGAAGTTGACTGGCAGCAACTCAAGAGCGCAAATCAAGCTCGCTTTTGTCAGACTAAAAAGTCAGCTTTGATGTTATTNAGGCACAGCTGTGCAGGTTTACACAGACACGCCACTGGCGCTGCACTCTACACCCGCCGCACTCGCACCTTCCACCACTTTCACCAGTAACCTCAAGCGCACACAAGCTACAATATTCGTTGACAGGCTTGTGGGGGGTTGCTCAACTATATGCACGTTACTAAAAATAAAAGTATGTACATATGTAGGAAGAGCTGGGTCTGTGTAGTTGAAAATCCCTTCAGGCAACCTGTCGCATGCGCTTCTCCTCTTCGGGCGCTGTTGCCACATTTAATCAATAACGGAACTTTACGAAACCTCTTGCTACCCGGCAACAGAGGATGAAACACAGCAGGCGAGAAAAAGGGATAACAAAAAAGGAAATATGTATGACTATGTGTGTGAAGGTGCATAGGAAATTTTATAGCTTTCAACGTCCTTTAAATGTCAAAAGTAATTTTCTATGCAAAAATCTTGCGGCCAGCGCAATTTGCTGGCAAACGAACAACAAGAAGCAACGTCGACGAAGACAGCGATAGAGCGACAGTGACAGCTGACAGAGCGGACTACTTTTGTTTGTATGTTTGCTTGAAATCGATTGTTGTTTTTGTTTTTGCTGTTGTTGACACGTTAATGTCTCTAGGTGGTTGTTTTTGCTTTCGTGTCAGTTTTACGACAGCCGATGTTACGGCCGGCACATTGCCGCTGTTTTTTTTTTGTTGAAGCTGTCTAGCGCCGCATTTCGAGAGTGACTGACTGACTCAATGGATGGATCCTTTTTACTTGCCGTTTTTTTTTTGCTTGTATGTATATCTAACTTCTGTTGAAATGGGGTGACAAGTAAACAACAAAACTTGTAATTAAATAAGGTTGTTGTGCAATGAACCCGTATGCTGCGTTGTTGCCAAATTTCACTTGCCGCGCATTTTGTCCGCAACAGCTGATAGCGGTGGAGATTAAATGTGTTTACTTGTGTGTGTGTGTGTGTGTGTGCGTTGGCAACTATTTGATTGATCACTATGCGCTACATATAGAATACATTCTTACAATAAATAAATAAAGTGAAAATCGGCAGCAACGCATGGTGATTTTTCAATTTAATTGCTAAAAATGAGCAAATCTTTATTTTTACACCAAAAGTCATTAAAATGCAAATGCAGCCATGTAAAGGACACGCAGTGAGTCATTGAATCGAAGTTGACTGGCAGCAACTCAAGAGCGCAAATCAAGCTCGCTTTTGTCAGACTAAAAAGTCAGCTTTGATGTTATTAACGCGACAGAACAAAGGGAAATAATCAATCAATCAGCTTGAACTGTGGCTGACAAACATACGCGAATGCTCGACCGCCCGCCCGCTTCGCTGTGCGTCACCATTCGGGCAGCAGCAACTTTGAGAAAATGAAAGAATATTCCCAAATTTGCGTGTGTGTGTGTTGTGGTGTTTGCGCAAAAGCGTAACCGAAACTGGCATGTGATGAAGATAAAGATGATCAGCAGCGGCCAAAAATATAGCGTGGAGGCGTTTCTGCTGTCGCAAAAGGACCGGAAAGGAGGCGAATTGGGAGCGACCATGCTGTGCTGCACATTTACAGCGAGCAAGCAAGCAGCGAGTGGCGAATCGCAAACAAATGCTTGCCATTAAATCAAATTCATGAGACAACTCTGAAAGAGAATAGATTTGAAATGCAAAGTAATAAAAGGCAAAACGCTAAAAAAAAGTTGTAGCAAAAGAGATGGCGTGGTTGACATAAATTACTTAAAAGTGACAGGAAACAATCTAAAATAATTAAGGAGTCAGCAGTATGCAAAAAATTCGAAAAGAGCTTAAAAACATATAACTTGATAATTGGATAGTGTAGCGTTAACAATTTCTGGATGAACCGAATACGTGATCCTGGTCCTGCAAACGTCAATACTATTACGAATTTACTCTGTCTGGAATTTGTTTGCGAGGATTCAGAAGGGTCTCATGATAACCGAAGCATGTGAAGGAAGCAACTGATGGCTCTTTTCGTTTTGGGCCGGAATAAAACAACAACTTCGGCAGCTGCCTCACTACTTTGCTAGTTTCGCCAGTTATTTCCACCAAGTGTAGGGCTATAGGTGTGGGATACCGAGACACACGGTATTAATTTAGAAATGACCGCGTTCGTTGGGTGGTTTAGGGGTCTTTAGAAATTGCGAGCGGGATGCGACAATTATCCTTTCCCGACATTCCAGATAAACCCCGAAACTTCGTAAATTCCTTAAAAACGTTGTATGAAATTAATACTTTTAATGTTATATTAAGGCGAAAACGAACAGCAAAGCAAATTAGAAACCCCAGAAGATGCCAGATTCTTCAGTGACGATACGAGAATATTGTTAGCAATATATATATATGTATGTGTAAGTATGTATATAATTCAAAATTAACTTGAAGGCCATGGGAGTTTTACTAGTCACATATGTACATATATCAGGACCCACGAGACCCAGGGTACAAAATCTTAAAAACTTTCGGATAGGCGAGTTCGGAACTAAAAAATTAGTTTCAGGATGAGCGAGATCGCGATTGAATATTTAGCCACGCGCCCATCTCTGGGCAGGCTTTTTCATTACGAGTCGAAGAATCTTTTCACGACATATCCAAACCAACGCAATCACTGCAATATTTCAGTTATGAATAGAAAATGTCGTGCACCGCAGAAACACAAATTAGCGTCAAAACCAGCACAGCTTTGTGGCACAGGGAAATAGAGGTGTTTACCCCAACCTTAACTAATGCCCCAGGGGCTAAACGAGGGCATTGTAAGGCCTTAAAGTCACTATGTGCGAAGTAAAACAGTGTTCTAGAAGAAACTCTAAATGTTATCAGGCTAAATAAGAGGAAAAATCGTCTTATCATTTTCTGAAATGGAATACAGGCCTTCGTTAAAGGTTCTCATCAAAAACACCAATGCTTTTTAAAGACAAAGGAAGCCCTTTTCGTTAGTTTAATTTTTCTAACCATTAACGCATTCATCAGCCCGACAAATGCTTGTCGCGATAAGAACTTTGTCAACCCATCGACTAAAAATTCTTACAACAATCTCAGTGCACTTCATGACGGAGCAGTATTAAAAGGATATTTACGGAATTATGGCATACAAATGAACTTCCTTTCTATAAAGCCCCGTCTTTCAGACGCTGTCAGCAGAATTTGATCAGAAGAGATCGGGGATCTTATTGAGGTTCGACCAAAAGTTTCTTACCTTATCCTTCAAGACAGATAAGAGAAGTTATACTGGTTGTGATCGAAGAAAAGGAAATTAATTACAGGAGGCTTACCGTTGGTTAATGAGACCATTGTTGACAAAACTTCAGTTGGTCAAAACTCGTTATTTAACCTGATTAGAACAAAGAGAAAGAGGAGTTCAGAAACTCACGTGATTTTATGTCTCTCAAATCTGTTAGACCTACAAAGAAAGGTTTGCACAGAAAGCTCCGTATAGAAAATAGAGTAAATGATGGCTACTATGTATTCAGCTATTGGTGAGGGACAATTGTTTCTGCTTCAGTTTCCTGTGAAAACCAAATTGGTCTAGACAAGCATTTTCTATCTAATGAAGCTATAATTGAAGTTAAGTAATTCTGAGAAACAGGTGGACTAGAACCATCTGCGGACCGTGTCGGTTTGAAGGAATCTGTTGAAAAATCTGCGCCTTAATAGAAGTCAACGGCTTTTGTCTCTGACACATTCTGAGATCCCATATCTTTTCCTATTTGTCAGTTGGTAATTAGTATCGTTCTTGTCAATACATTGCTCCCGGTAAGGATTTACAAGAAATATGCATTCTGGTAGCGTATGCTGGCATAAATGCTTGTCGGACAAATTTACAAGGAGCTTTGTGATCGCACTCGCTTGAAGGCGGTGTCTTAATCTAACTTGACTAGAGTAGACACATAATGAAATTTTATTGATTTTTTATCTTTAGATACATATGTAATAGAAAAGTTGACCGAATACCAGCCAAATTATTGGCAAAAGGTTTGGCAAAAAGCAACAATAAAAAATAAAAAAAGATACATCATGGCAGTTAGAATGTAGTTGTGATGGAATCGTGAACGGAAAGCTAAACCCTGCTGACACCTGAAATGCAATTGAAGCGCACCCAATGGAGAATAACAAGAACGGGGAGTGAAATATACAACGAATAGTTTCAAGCGAGGAAAAGCAGTGTAGCGGTGGTGTGGCAGCCAGCCAGGGCATGCAGCAACATGCTGAACATAGCGCTTACAATGAAATTTTAGTATTTGCTCGAGGTTGCAAGCTCCAATGCACATGCATACATACATACATAAATATTCTTAAATAGAATGAATAGAAGTGGACGTACATACATAAATATTGCATGGCAACGTTGTCTACACGAATACAAACAAACTAATACATACAATGTAGAAAGTTGCCGATAGAAAATTTCCAACTAAAACATTCAGCAACAATGGAAATTTTGCAAATAAGAACAAAAGAGGAGTGTAGAAAGTATGCGGAAAATGTTCATATAAAATAGCAGTAGAACAATAAATGTAGATACAAATGTACATACATACATATGTGGGTATGTAAGTGTATGAGTGCCAACTCACTACAAACGCGAAAGGTGAATTGAATTGAGTTGGGTACGGTTGCTGTGCGCCGCCCGTCAGAGGTATGCACACCTATTGGTCGCGGGTGTAGGTTGCCTGGAGTGAAAAATAATTGGATACTGCTGAATCACTTTGTATGCAATTTATTTCGCATAAAATAAATATGAATGTAGCTAAATGTTGAATAATAACCAGTGAATGAGATGGCAGAACACACAACAGGAAGAAAGCGGAGAATAGGGGCAGAACGAAGCAAGAAGGTACTCACTCGTATGAGTATTTGTGTGAGTGGAGTTAGAGGAAATGCAAAATTGAATGGCAACGGTTGGCATGAGAGCGTATTAACACCTGGAAGAGTAAGAGTATGAAAAGGATTATTATTGGAAATTTCTAGGAAATTCTACAGAATAAATGCATAAACTCAAGATTAAAAATAATTGCTTCAAATGGAATTAGATATGATTAAGTGCTTTATTTGTGAAGGCAGATGCAATGTGTGTACTTGGAAAGCGAGAATGAAGAGTTTCGTACAAGTGAACTATTGAAACATACTAAGAAAAATGTGAATTTCGAAAGAAAATATAGAGGAATTAAATTAAGTCAAATATTTAAATACATATTTGCAATTGTGGAAAACTAAAACCACCTAAACGAATTCACCGAATTTAATTTCGCTTTATGAAGCCTAAATCTGAATTTAATTTGAAAGCTTTTAATATTTTAATACTGTTTCGAAGAAATAAAATAAAAAATAGAAAGGGTCACTCCATGTAAAAGAGGAAAACGACATAAATTTTAAAATGCCTTAATTATCCCTATTACAGTAGTAACCTATTGTTAAATTACTACATTTCATTAATGTTTGAAAATTAAAAACAAAAAAAAATAAATTAAAAACAGCTGTAATGTTTGTCTATTGGAAAGCTTTACTTCATACATAATTACTTTACATCAGTCCCAAGTAGACAGTCACAATTTTAAATATTCTATGAAGATTGTAACACAAAAAAATCTTTCTTGAAAACTAGGTAGTTCGGATAAAATTTGTTTTGAGTGCACACAAAGGTAAAATAGAGGGATTTTCAGTGTCCCGAAAGTTGCATTCATTCAAATAATAAAACTAAGGATTTGTTTGGTATTTTTTAAAAGAAGGTTATACATTATTTATAAGTTAGCTATGTTAAGAAATATGTTCCATTGTTTTATAAGTTCCGACGACATAATTCACAATTGAGCACATTCTGGCTTCCCACCAATAGAGTGGCCAAAAATACAATTAAACAAAAAAAAAATGAAAAAAGAACAAAATTTTTTATTAAAACAAAAATAAGAATAAAAAAAGCAAATGAAGTAAAGTAAAAAAGTTACATAAATAAACGAAAAAAAAATTATTTAAAATAAAAGAGTGTGGTTAATTTAAACTAACAAAGGTTCAAATACAGTTATTGATGAAAAACGTAATTAATTATAATAATAAAAAAAGAAAAAAAAAGAAAAATTATAAATACAAAACAAACAAATACAACAAAAAATTAAAATAAACAAAAAAAATACATACAAAGAAAAACAAAAAAATACATACCAAAAAAAAAACAAAAAAATTTATAAACAAAAAACAAAAAATGCATACCAAAAAATACATACAAAAAAGAAAAAAAACTACACAAAAAAAAATAGAATACATATTAAATAATTCAGAACTCGGTCCAAAAACGCCCTATCTTATCACATTTTCAATATATTTTCAGTTGAGATAGAGCGTTTTTGAACCGAATTCTGAATTATTTATTCAGCCTTATCATGAGTTTCTTTTTCCCCGAACCGGTTCACTTTTCACTTTTGGTTTCCATGGTTTTACTATGAGCGCATGACAAATTTTCGGTGATTTTTTTTTTCTGGCGAAACTCAGGATAAGGCAGATTATGTTTTTTTTTGTATTTTTTTATTTATTTTAATAGGGCGTCCTTCCATCAAATTCTGAGACAGGGCGGTCTTCAACCAAATTCCTAAATAGGACGTTCTTGAAAAGATTTTTGAGATAAGGCGTTTACGAACTGGCTACCGGGATGGGTCTTTCTTCCACTCAGGTGTCTATATGATAACCGGTTGAAAAAATTAATTTAATTTGTTATCCATAATTTGAAATAATTAATTTCCAATTTCACTCAAAAGCTTTTTCGACCAGCAGACATTCCAAAAAAGTGAATTTTTGAAAAAAATTATATGAATGGGCCTTTTCACTATAGAAAATTATACTCACTCTTTCACATTAGGTTAGGCAGAACAAAGTGTGTATACTTAAAAGACGTTTGATTGTGTTTATTAATTTTGCGCCTGAAAATGACTGATTTCATGGTTGCACTTTAAATTATTTTTGTATTAAATTGAACTTATGAAACACTCCTAGAACAAGAAAAGTATTGAAAAGAACTAATATTTTAAACGAAGAAAGGCGTAACTATTGAGTTTCAAAGAAAAAAATGTTTTAAGTATAAAAGTGGATAAAGAATATTTTATGAAATATCGATTCTAGAGAGTTTATTAGAATGAGTTCATTACACATTTGGGAGGAGTTTAAAAACTTTCAAATTAAATATCAACTTTGAATGCTAAGATTAATAACTTTGTTCAACTACATAAATATTGCAATTTAAACGATAAAAAGTTGAGCATAGCAATTTAAAAACTCCGATTAATAAAAATGTTTGCGAAATGGTTATGTGACATTGCTTTCGGATGGTGACGTTTACCAGAGTACTCTTTTATTGAGCTAATTCCTAACCTCAATACCACATGCTGCAATAAAAGTTGCGGCACAACTGAAATTAAGTCATTTGTAAATATGTATTCTCAACTGATTGCTTTTACTCACAAAATATGTACACACTTCTTGATGCGCACTATTTGCTCCCCGCACAAAATGACCTTCCCTCATTGCCAATACGTTTATCTAATAATTTATCGTTCATCGATAACGCAGTGCATGCCATAATAATACAAATCACACACACAAACATAAAGTAACTTACATTTTATTAATTGCCTTGCGCCAATTCATCACTCAACAAATATTGTTCCCTAATTTAGAATGAAAACGAAAAAAAAACAAAACTCGAGTTGTTTAGATAATAATTTATATGAGCCATGCATGTGTGCCAAGAAAAGTTGTTCATGGTATGACGTAAGGCTTCTACTATAGGTATATGTACACATATTGGTGCTGATAAATAATGGTTTCATATTCTTTGTTGGTTTTAATATTCGCAGAAATATTAATAACACACAGCTGCTGATAACCACGCGCACAGATATTAAAGTACAAATACTTGTATATGTATGTATGTATGAATTTAAGTAGATATCACGCGCGTTTCCTCCCGCCACCAAATGCTGCCAATTTGAAGCATCTTGTCTCCTTTTTCTCCATTTTATTTTTGGATGTATGTACGCCCTCATGCCTTATTTCCCATCAAAACACAGTAATGACTTGGAAAGGGTGCGGCATTTTGTTGATTAGGGCATTCAAACAAAGAATGTCATTATTGGATTCTTGTTTGTTATGTTGTTTGAAGGTTTTATTATTATATCACTTCTTTCGCAGCGACCCTTCCAACAAAAAAAACAAATTCTTTAATTACATTTAGCTGCGGTTCTGGCATTTCGTGCGCTAAAATTCGATTTTCTGCGCGTCTCTTGGATTGATGTTGGCCTTGAGCGGCAAAGCGCATAATATAATTACAACGAAGCTGCTTTCAAAGGAAATGAGATAATAATGTTGTTTTTTTTTTNACCTACGGCTGCCAGCGGCACTAGCCACATCAGCTATGGCTACATGACGACCACACACGCCACCACACGGACGACAGTAACAGCATAAACAACGTGTCAAGCCAGAAAACATGTGCAGCCTCTTTGGAATTATAGTAAAAACTTGAAATGTTGCTGCTGATGTGGATCGCCACATTCGTACTAAGTAGTAGCAACTTTTGCAGCAGAACACTTAGGCGGCCAACAGCGGACTATAGGAAATAGGAGTTAATTAATGATTTAAAATGTATAACTTTTTCAAATAAAAATAAAACTGTTTTAACAATAAACAGGTTGTAGAGCTAAGTGTCAGACAAAATATTGGGCTAGAAATCGTCAGAAGTATATCTTCCGAAACAAGTAGCAAGAAAATTAAAAAAAGAAAGAAATTATATTGATTAAATGCACAGAGTTTCCTATTATTTTTGGCAATACCTTCTGTATATCGGCGCTGTTCGAGGAACGTGCTTACCTACAGAAGAACTGCATATCATCGGGGGATGTAGGGTCAATAGGGGTCGCTGGTTCTAAGCACGCGGACTCTGAATATTGCTCGACTTCTAGTTTCAACTAGAGTTAATGTGGGATCGGTTATAAACGGAAACAAGAATGAGAATTAAATTCAGCTAAGCTTGATAATGTGCAAAATTCATCAATGTCAGACTGAGCCTGTGCGGCTAAAACGAAAGATTATTCGGCCCATAGGGCGGCCAAATTCATCTTCAGTGGAGCCATTGTACATTGGGCAAAGATAGATTAAGGCGTAGAACTTGGAAGCGCTGAAACTTCCGTTCTCCGCCTTCTCAAAGACAGTATAAGGCTTAGAACTTGGCAAGCGCTATGACTCCCACTCTCCATCTTCTCAACAGGAGACCGAAATCTTCATTATGGGGGTTCAGAATGGTATCTTTGGCAGCTCGTAGTCTGCTTACCACTTTCTCTGACAGAGCCACAGGAAAGCAGAGAAGCTGACTTCGCGCTAAAAAGGACCTTCAGTGGGAAACAGTCAGCCTCCCTGCGGAGTGATTGGTTACGCTCAGAGAGGACAGATGTATTTACTTCGGAGGTCATGCGGACTCCATCATCCTCTGCTCTACAAGAGCCCCGAAATAGACAATTTCGAAGTTAGGCAGTAGAGATGATATAGGGACACCAACGTCCGCCTCCTCAGCCGAAGCTCCGGA
>NW_016167453.1:0-17031 GCF_001687245.7 Rhagoletis zephyria
ATTTTTTGATTAGTTTCACTTAAGCACTTTAATAGCTTTTTGGTATTTTCTTTACTGGCTTCTTTTTAGATAGCCTTTTAGCTAACTTTTATTTTTCACTTTTATTTGGTATAACTTCTTTCCACTTTTCACAATCACTTAATCACTGATTTGATTATCCCGATTTTATTTTACTACTAACACNTTTTCACTTTTATTTGGTATAACTTCTTTCCACTTTTCACAATCACTTAATCACTGATTTGATTATCCCGATTTTATTTTACTACTAACACTACTGGTCCCTGCCCTGGGCGCCAGTTAAGGACTGAAGGTCCTTAACAACAAAAAAATTAAAGGGCCAACTTGCCCTGGAATTAAAAGAGGTGATTTAAACGTTATAATAAAAGGTCTTTATTGAGATAAATAAATAAGCCTAATTGATTATAGTAACACCCTGATGCAACTGCCGCTGCTCCGAGTTCTGCCGCCCTTTATAGCCTGTTCCGCTGCCGTTGTTCTATAGCCAGATATAGGCGACGTCAGTGAGCCGCCTTGGCCTTGAATTCCCACAGGTAACTTGGAATATGCAACACACTGATTTCACAACCGTGTGAAATGAAATTATGCTGACACCGCTGCAATGCCTAATGCATTGGCTCCGTTACACTAATAGTTGCGTAAGCATTAGCCAGAGGTACTAACTGTGGCCGACGGTTCCCATAGGTGTCTGATAACGTTGTGCAATATTGCTATTGCATGATATGATGAAATGCACTTGGCCTTGACAAAGGTGTAGGATGTCAATTATGTTGTGAACCACAATTATGCTGACATGGCGCACTTGTATTGCTGGACTGTGGGAATGCAACATGTTGGGTGACGGCGGGTATGTTAACTTGTATATTATAAATTGTTTTCCAAAAGTGTTGTCTACGTTATTGCATTAATTTTCAAACGGTTTGATGCACACTTTTTATATACATACATCTTCTTCTTCTTATTTGTCGCTGTAACCGCCTAAGCGATTTTGGCCGAGTTCAACAGTCGTTTCTTTTCTGCCAAGTGAAACCAAGTCCCTCTCCACCTGGTATTTCAATCGCAGTGGGGGTCTCCCTCTTCCTCTGGTACCACCAACCCCGAGTTGAATACTTTCAGAGCTGTAGCGTTGGTGTCCATTCGAACGACATGGCCAAGCCAGCGGAGCAGCTGTATTTTACCATACATACATATCGATAAAAGGTGAAAAAATCGTGCTCCATTCAAAACTCATTTTACTGGAATCCTGAGCAGCTTTTGATTCCCTAAATATTTTAAATGATTATATAAATAGAAAGAAAAAATGGACAGGCATGTAAATACACACTATGATTGTTCACAAAAAAATTAAAAAATCAACGCCAGTTTTTATAAATGGCAATTATTAAACGAACAAAAAACAAACACAAAATTCCGGCGACGATAAAACTGCATACCCAAAATTGTTGTAAAAATTCAGAGTAACAAGTTCGAAATTTCGACGACTTTTTTTTAATTTTTATAAATGTTGAATAAAGCTTTAATCCTTGATTTGTATGGGTCTGGTTAATAACACAATATTCTTATACGAAAGAAAGAAAAAAATTTTACTTGAAGAACTTTGCAAATATTAGAAAAATACCAATGAGTCAATGTATTTGTCCATAATACTCCAGTTGAAGTTTTTTCAAATGATGATGCTTCGTTGTTGCCTTAAGTTTCATCACTTTCGCTTTCGATTGAAAAAAAAAACCGAGAAGATGCCATTAATATGATCTCAAATACCATATGATCTCAAATACCATATCATTAAATACAAAGTTCATTAATAAATAATTTTAATTTTTATAGCAATAACTAAAAAATAGAACAAAACTATAACGTTTGTTAAAAGAACTAAAAAAAGATATTGGTAGATATTTTCCAGATTTGGTAGATTTTTTTCAAGTGGATGGTAAATATTTATTTTCGGAAGTGGCAACCCTGGTAGCCACTTATTGCTAACACCCATATTTTTCATAAATTTACCATTTCTTATATTATGGTCGATCGGAAAATATGAAACGAAATGTGAACAATTAATTTTTCTATAACTAACTTCATTTTACAGCAACTTTTAATCATTTAAAAATTGTTTCTAATCGAGTCAGAAAAAAATATGATAACATAAGAAAGTCAACTTGATATATAAAATCATTAATACTTGACATATTTTCTAGTGAAAACTTTTTTAATAAATCTGAAGGTTTCCTGCCATTGAAAATGTTCTTTCTGCAGTTGTTGTACTTGGTGCAGTAGTCTATTATGTGTATAATGGACAGACATCCCTTTTAGAAGATGTTGGTGAGTGATATTTGTATGCCCTAGTCGGAGTCAGATGGAGATTTTTGTCTGCTGCGTTTTGGATTCATGGATTTGTAACTGTGTTGATATGTAATCGATTTCTCCATTACAGTTGAGTAATAAGTAAGTTCTCTGCTTCTGTTTGGGCTCAAGAGAGCTGCAACGGCTGATTTACTGTCCGTGCATGATTACATATTTTTCCTTAGTGGAAGATGCGGGGTCAATAGTACGGTTTATTGCAATCGTCTCGATGGAAAATGTTGAGTTGTGTGGGAGCAGAAGAATTGTTCTAAGTATGCATCCGTTTTCAGAGACGACGGCAAATGAAGTTTAACCGCTTTCTTTAGAGATATCAGTGAAAATAAAGCTCCAGCCTTTGACAACTGAATAGTTTTTGAACGGCATTGCTGATTAAATTAGATAAATGAAGTTCCCAGGGTGGAATAACCGACATTTATAAGTCACTGTTAATAATTGGGTTACGGGAACAACAAGTTCTTGGAATTGTATTATACCTACGGTGACCAGATTTCTGTGGCAAAAAACCAGGACATTTCTAAAGCATCGAATGCGAACCTACAATTTTGTTTTCAGAATAAAAAGACATAACATCTTTTAATACAGTTTTATTTAAAACAAAACAAAGAGAAAAACATAAAAAATTATCGCAAAAATCTACACAATATATACCGCGGCGGGAATGTAAATAGGAAAAACACATTTTAGCAAGTGTAGGCTACCTTTCTTTGTTTAAAAAATGCTTATCATTTTTTTATGAAAATATAACCGACTATCTAAAAAGATATGTGAATCAAATTTCAAACTTTGTAGAACATTTATAAAATTTCAACAAACTTTAATTTTAAACATTTTAATCAGTTTTATTTTTATGTATGTAGTTTAGTAGCCAATTAAATTTTAGTGTAACAAAGTGCAAGTTTGAAGTAGCTTGGACTTACCGTTGATTTATGCCAATTTTTTGTTCTCGCATATTCTTTCATACAAAGTATGTTCAAAAATGAGCAACACCTTTCACAAAAAAATTTACCAAAAATCAACGGTAAGTCCTAGCTACTTCAAATTTTCACTTTGAACACTAGGAAATCTAATCAAAGAGCTCAAAATTGTTACGAACTTTTTCGAATTTTGCTAATGTTTGTACAAAGTTTGAAATTTTGACTTACATGGTCTTTGTTAGATAACGAGTATAATTTCATAAAAAGGTAATAAACATTAAATAATCGCCAAAGAATGCTAAAATATGTCTTCCCTCTTAATATTTTCGCCACTGTATCTACAACTTAAGATACATAGAAAATACATAGAAAATATATATTCCTTTGAATACCTCGTGTTTTTGAAGTCGGTTAACAAAACGTATAAAAAAATTTAGAGAATAATGATAGACTGCAATATAGCGAGAGTACTAGTTTGACAGAATAAAACATAACCAAATATCGTAGAAAATAAGGACGCTGGCTAAGTTTATGGATCCCTTATTTTCTATACCCTTTGCAATAACGAAAGTGCTACCACATTTGTACGATTTTTTTTTTTTTGGCCAGAGTACAGTGAAACTCTTATTAAATTAATAAAGAAAACTCAGAAAATCGGGACTTAATCGGAACAAATATGAAAAATCAGGACGTCCCGACTTTTAAAAAATATTCAGCGGGACAATTTTATCAAAATCGGTACTGTCCCGCCAAAGTCGGTACGAATGGGCACCGTAATTATACCTTACTCTGTTACTCATTTCACGAAGTCCAGCTTCTGTAAAAATATTTTTCCTCGGCGAGATGAGAAACCATTGAAGGCTTTTACGAATGGCTGAATAGTAGACTGCAGATACGCTCGTGAGTGTGCTTTTTGAACAGTGTACATATATTGGTAGATCGTATACGGTATACTACGCGTAGACGATTGGAGTTACTATTTAAGATATTGTTAGATTTATTAAAGTATTTTGGAAAACATTACTATATTTTGAAGCAAAGTATTTCATGAGATTTAATCTACTATTAAGATTAGGTTTTAAGTATTTACAATGTTCCTTAAAGCTAAGACTTTTATCAAAAGTTAAGTCTAATATTTTCAAGTAAGTAATGTTTTCTATTGTCTGATTATAAAAGGAAAAGTTAAAGTTTCAACAAAGCTTTTTCTTACATATATGTAATGTTGTGCATTTACTATGGGATAGGAGATATATCATTGAATAAATTATGGAATATGTATGTTACTTACTTCGTTTAAGTCGTTTCTTTTATAAAACAAATTATTTTTAAGCAAAAAACAAATCCGACTTTAATTCTTATATAATCATTTAAGATTATCGTTAATTTCTTCACGATCCAATCATCGTATATAAACAAAATTAGTTTGGGACCACCCCTGAGGTACCACCTTTCCGATGAGTTATCAAAATCGGTTAACGTGGTCCAAAGTTATGCGGTAACATACATGAAAAAAATAACAAAAAACAAATACATGGGTAATTCTGCGTTTACACGTCCCAGTTTCCAGTTTCGATATGCCCAAAAACGCCCTGCTTAGATCGCAAATTTGAAGACTTGCAAAAGGAAAACGAAACTTTCTCGCCGAACCGTTTTACTTTATTTATTTAATTGCTCGCCACCCAACAACAAAAAAAAAGAAATATATATAAATTAACTCAGGCACATAAATAAAAAGGGCGTATTTCAGACAACCATGACCCGCTCCAGTGCAGTAAAGCGAAACGCCGCAAAGAATGCCCATCGCTTCGTCGTGCCCTGCCATTTATGCGACGCGAACCACCCAATTAGGGTATGCCCGGTTTTTCGCGCGAAAACACCTGAAGAAAGGTTAAGAGAAGTGCTACTTGGTCGATACTGTGGAAATTGTTTAGCCACAGATCACGCAACCGAGCGATGTACCAGCGAAGGACGATGCCGACGATGCGTTGAGAAGCACCACACTACGCTTCACCTCGGTGAAACGCGACGACCCGCAGAGGAGGTACAAAAGCCTTAGAGCGTCCAAGTTGAAGAAGAAGAGCGCAACAATTATGAGGCGGCCATCTCGCTATACGCGTCTGATACTGGAACGGAGACCAGGCCTCTTCGTCCAGATATTGAAGAGGGCGAGATAATCGAGTTCGGAGTGGAGACTCGGCCTCTCCACCTGACTACTGCGAGGGGATCGGAAACTAGGTCTTTCCGACCCCTACTCCAACACGAGCGCGATCGCCAACGACCACACAAGCGACAACAACCACACCAGCGACAGCGAACGCATCAGCGACGTCGACGACACTGTAGAGCGGAAACTCGGTCTTTCCGCCTGCAGCGATCTTCGCGACACCCATCGCAATCCGAACATGATGATAGACTGGCGACTCGGCCTCGCCAGCTATCACGACCAATCGCGTTCCGTACTGGACTATCGGCGAAAAACCCCCTTGTTGGGCCAACCCTCCGCCATATGGTAGCTATTCCTCCGACGGCCGTGGTTAAAGTTGAGGCGAGGGAGCGCTTACATTTAGTCCGCGCGCTTATAGACGTTTGCACTCCCACGACAATTGTATCTGCGGACCTGGCCTGCGAGCTACGCCTAGAGCAAACACAAGTCGGCGAGCAAACGGGCAGTCTCTTATGTTTACGAGGGAAACACGGCCAGAATAAGCGAGTTGCGACCCATGCCGTGGTTACACCCCATTTCTACCGAGCAGCGCCAAGTAGCAGCGTAGATCCGACCGTCGCCGCATCTTACGCACATATCCGTTTAGCGGACCCCAACTTTTTCAATTCCGCGCCGATACGTCTGGTACTCGGGACCGACGTATACGCCGATATTTTACTACCCGGAATTCTTCCGAACACTTTCGGGCCTCTGCTGGCTCAGAGCACCATCTTTGGATGGGTTCTTTCCGGAGTCTGCAGAACCTAGTTTTTAAAATTGGAATTCTAATTAAAATCCATAGTTGTTAAAATTGGAGTTTATTTCCATTGAAAAATAATGAATTTTTTTATACATTTGAGATAAGTGAATAAAGTGCATTTGAATGGCAACCACGTCTATTTCTTTAATTGCCTTTTTCAATTTAGCTTCTGTAGTAGCAACAAAGAAAGAAGGACGAACTTGTTGGACGCCGAAGCTGCTGCTGGAATGCAAATTGATATTGCTCGATTAAAATTTTTTTTATTATCCATCAAGTGCGTCTGATAGCTGAGACGCGGTCAATTTCTAGAGGTTGCTTACCGCAAGGGGGCCGGCATGTTTAGGCCTTCAGCCTAAATGTTTTTCCCACTTTTAGTGAACCGCCCTAATGCTGGTATATGTACTATATATACTATACACTCATACATGCTCATATGTATTAACAACAGCTAAGCCGTTAACCAATGTATCCCGCCGGACAATGAACCTTCGTTAAGTTTCCCCTTAACGTCAGTTATTGTCCGGCGGTCCAAACTTAGAAACCGCAAATTATATTTGTAACATCTTTTTGGAGATCAAAGAGGACACAACGCACCTACCAGGCCACTTCCTAAAGGTAATCAAAACCGCATTTGTATAAGCATAAATATAGATATATATCACTATCGACAGAGTTGATTTCAATAAAACGTTGGAAAATACTAAATCCATTATTTCACTATTTTTCTATTTTCTTCCACATTATAAAACACTGGTGCGTCCAATTGCGAACCTTGCGACGCCCGGGGTTTTAAAGGCAAAATAGAGAAATACGCAGGAAAAGGCACTAGAAATAGCAAAAAAGGCAAAAGAAGGCACTAAAAAAGACAAAAACTGAAAAATAACACTGGTTTACAGGAAAAATTTTCAACGGACGCGACTACATATCCAATTCCTATATAGAATTTCTCGCCGATTCCGAAAATCGAGTTAATTCTTTATTCTATGGATAAGTTTTCGAGATATTTTCAGGTGTACATGGCGTATGAGTATCATTCTTTCCTGCTAATTTTTCATACAAAAAAATCTTTGCGCATTTTCATATGACCACCTACTACTTCTTTATTTATTCATCGATTTTCTTCATATCAACTTGATTTTTTTGTAACAGAACAGGCGTTAGCACAGCCTTGAATTTACTAAACTTGCGCTCGACGAGAGTTGATACAAGTGGCCCCCAATTTAAGCATGGAACGTTTGAAACTTTATAGTATCAGGAATAAGGGCTTTTTCCTCGCTATAATTACTTTTTTAAAGGTACAATAGGTAAAAAAGGCAACATCAAGTGTGTATATATGAAATCAGGGAAACCTAAATCTTAGATATTCTTAATCGCATATACTCTATCTCTTTAGCAGAAAAGAAGGCAATTTCCATAAAATCCGTTCCCTGTTGATACTATATCGCTTATTTCATCAAATACAATAATAAAATATATTACTGATATAGTTACGGTGACCATATTTATGAGAGCCAAATACGGGACAAAAAATAATTTTGCAAATTTTTTCCACAACAGCTTACATATGCTAAAGCCTTTTTCAATTATCCTACATGTACTAGCCCTGAAACAGTATCCTTATAGTGACATCACAAATTTGTGGGATAATTTTTCTCGAGATTTTTACCCCGTAAAATTTGTTAAAAAATTCGTACAATTTTAGAATAATAAAGTGAAATTTTAAGTCGCTAAGGCTTACCATTAATGTTTACATTTTTTTTTTTATTGACGGTGTTACGCATTTTTTTCATACAAAGTAAGTATGTGCTCTCCTTCAATGCTGGTCGTCTTGCCGTAGCGATGAGGCTTAAATTACGACATGGAAATTCCCCAAAAGGAGCTTCCAGATCGTGATGAACTAAGAGGAAAGCTTCACATCCTTTGCAATCGTGATGGAAGCCAACAAACCAAACTGGTATG
This sequence comes from Rhagoletis zephyria, assembly GCF_001687245.7. NCBI lineage: Eukaryota > Metazoa > Arthropoda > Insecta > Diptera > Tephritidae > Rhagoletis > Rhagoletis zephyria. The sequence goes on from NW_016167453.1 coordinate 8,219, forward strand.
TGAGCAAACTACCCGGTTGGAAAGTATGTGGAGATAGCCGCACCAGCAACACCCTAAGCCAAGGTGTTGACGTACTCGAGCCGATGGCTGAATGGCTTCCTTTCTCTACGGACGAGTAACGAATCCTTTCCGTGCATACTCGTGGGACCAAATATGAATGACAAAGAACAAAAACAACAAACACAAACTGAAACCGAAACCGAAACAAAACTGGTGACGAACACTGCAACGAACACTGGACAATCGACTTTGGCACTTTCTTATCGGAGCCCTGGCCCCGTCGTTACTGAGTCCGATGAGGAAACCCTTCTTGCCTCCAGTCAGGAGACAATCAAAAGTGTTCCTGGTTGTACCAACCATAGTACACCAGAAGCACAAGCAGCACAACATACCACATCAAAGGATGCCAAGCCAGGCATCCCTACCAGCCACGACCTTCTGTCTTCCTCTAAGCTGCCGGCAGTACCAACCACAGCAGTGCGGAAAAAGAAACATAAGGAGTCCCTGAACCAAATCAGAAATCCGCTAGCAGAGGGCGGTCTACATGCTAGATAAAATATCTAGCAATTCGGCTCCAAGCGGCTCCTATGAGTTGAAGGGGGTCGAATACTATAAAAAGGTGGTTGAGGAATATGAGAGCTCCTGAAAAGAGGAGCAATCTGCAAACCCCAATCCCCCTGAAATAAATCAAAAGGGCAAATCTCAAAAGAGAAGTCATTCCACCAACGACAGCACTACCGGCAGAGAGAGCAAGAAGCCTAAACAGGCTTCTTCATCTGACCCCAACCCGCTGCAACGCCACTTTAGTGACGTTGCCAAAGACATAGTCGACGAAAACTCGAAGACTCCGGTATCTATGTAGAAGCACTGGGTGGAGATCGACGTCAAGCTATCGAGTCTCGTTATGGACTACGTTCTCGATAACCCGGCGGGTCCCCATCCGGAGTTTGATTACTCTGGATCCTTTCGAGGAAACAGGGTTATCAGATGCGCGGACCAGGCTTCTTTGGACTTCTTAGCTGGGTGCGTCGCTAAAATAAGCGAAGCATTCGTCGGCCTTAAACTAAGGCTGATCCATCTAAGGGCGTTACTCAGAGGCCACGTCCGCGTATCTGGTTACCCCCCATGGAGGAACCAGGCAAGAAACTTCTGAGGTGCCTAACGCTCGCCAACAAACACTTACCATGTATAGCAGACTGGCAGCTTATAAAAGTGGAGCAGCCAAATAATACCAGCAGACCTCTTCTCTTGGCCATTTGCGAAGAATCTATTGAGGCTCTGTCAAAGGCGGACAACAGAATTCGCTTTGGCATCCGCATGGCCAAGATGAAGAGTTTTGTAGGCGACAATGATCCTGATGAAGACGTCACAGAGGAGGTCGACGATATGAGCCAGTTGCTGAAGGACGTAAACATCACCGATGCGGTCCCCGCCGAAGATGAAGTGTGTACAGATTAGTTTGCAGCACGCAATATGTGCGACAGATAATCTGTCAATCATTCTCAGAGAGGGAAGCATCGACGTCAGCCTAATCCAGAAGCCGTGGGTCAGAGGTGATCAGATCCATGGACTTAACATAACCTCTTTTATAGTGGTAACACAGGTAAACCGAGAGCATGCATTCTAATCAAAAAAGGTATTAATGCATTTCTCTGTCCAAATTACAGTACAGCAGACTTAACCCTGGTGAAAGTGGAAAGGGAAGGGCACCAAAATTTTTTTCTGGCATCTGCCTACCTGGTTCATGACAGGGACGCCCCACCCGGCGAACTGGAACAATTTATCGCCAAAAATCAGAGGGAACAAATTCTGATAGGATGCGACGCAAATGCGAGACAAACTATCTGGGGGAGTTCCACGATAAACAGCAGAGGTAAGTCTCTCTAACACTTTATATTAAATACTAACCTGAGTAGGATGCGACGCAAATGCGAGACACACTATCTGGGGGAGTTCCACAATAAACAGCAGAGGTGAGTCTCTCTTACACTTTATATTAAATACTAACCTGAGTATATGGAATAAAGGAGAGAGTCCGGCCTTTATATTTCCCAGCTCCGAAAGATTTTCGGGATGGGAAGAGGTACTGGACTTAACCCTAGCAACAGATGGTATTGTCGTCGATGACTGGAGAGTATCCAGTGAAATATCCATGTCGAATCATTGTTGGATACTCTTCGGCATTCGTGGAAAGCCTACCTTTTCCCTATTTCGGAATCCGAGAAGTACTATATGGCCAAAATTTATCAGGCTAACGTCAGGTAATCTAGACAGTAGCAAATCAAAGGAGATTACAACTGTTACAACTGTACAACTACTTAAACTGCTGCGTTGCGTTAAAAGTCGAAATTTGTGTGTTTCGTTGTGGACTGGTTTATAGGGAGTATTGGAAATGTATGCGTGATAAGATTTAAAGACTTTTGTTTTTCTATTTTTGTTGTCTTAATTAGTCACTTAGCCCCAAAAGGAGCTTTCTCCACGCACATCCCTCCAAGGGACAAATGGGAGAAGGGTAGTCTCTGGAGATGAGGTCCAAAAAACTTCTTCACGGATGCATTGAAGCTGAAAGGGAGATTTGGAGGAGGTGTGTACTGTCAGGAACTCTCAGTAGATCTTAAGTTCAGACTGCCGGACCTCTGCTGCGTTTTTCAGTCCGAGGTGGCCGCAATAAAAGAGGCATCCGATTGGCTATGCGCTATTGTATTGTCGACAAGTAGGGTAAATATATACACTGATAGCCAAGCAGCAATCAGGGCGCTGGGATCACTAATGGTGTGTTCAAAACTTGTCGGGGAATGCGTGACCTCTCTCTCAACTGACTCGGAATACTTCCAGATCAAGCTTATAGCACAATGTGCCACTTAACATTTCTAAATCTTTCTAATCTTTTTAAGAATTCGCGTAATCAGTACGTAACTTTTTACATAATATTGTTTTTTCGTTGGGCACAATTAATCAAAGGCAAAAAATATATAGGCCATGGTGTAATTTTTTGTGTTTGTGTATTTGGGTCTGTGTAACAAATGCTCGCCTCTAAAAATTATTTTAATGGTCAGTACTGGACAATCCTTACTAATATTATAAATGCGGGTTGTATATTACGCTTTCACGCTTTAACTACTCAACTTATCTGGAAATATTTGTGGTACTGAAACTTGGTGTGGAGATATACGAAATCAATACTATACTCATGAAAAAATGGGGGTTGTTGGGAAAGGGCCAGTGGTACCTCCCATAAAGAATGAATTTTATATAGTACCAGGTGGTAAAAAATTATCTTCAATTCAAAGTATTTGATAAGTTAAGTGAATTATTCGAATAAGGGTGTCGATCGAAATGGTCTTGAAAAGCTGTATTTCTAAACTACATGTAGGAGGTTTGCCAACTGTTTAGAAAATCTAATTCAACTTGATTTCGCAATGTGGGTGTCAGACGAATGAAGTTTTGTGTTTCTAAAAGTAGAGGGAACTTTGCAACGTTCCGAATAAATAAAAATATTTCCTGTCAATTTCCAAGGCAGATAAAAAAAAACGTATAATTTTCGTTACGAAATTGATATCATAAATTTTGTGTTACTAGTTCAGCTTTCGTCACTTGAAAATTTTACCTCAGAAGTGTTTTTTTTTATGTCAGTTATTTTGAGATACCAAATTTAAAATCATCGAAAATCGAAACAATAATGTAAATGGGGTATTCCATCGTCACGGGTGGGACATTTGTACAGCAAAAATAGTTTTTCTTTTTTAAATTTAAGCACAAAGTACTAAGCAATTCTACATTTCGATAAAGGTACACCTAGTTCACTAATATACAAGTTATTGCCAAATACGAATAAAATTATAGTTTAAAAAACTAAAACCTTCATTAGTTACATCCCGAGCTAATAAGAGGAAGGTAAAAATATTCCAACTTGATTTTATATCGGAAAATTCTGAGCTGTTTCTTGTGTCACGGGTAGGACAAAGAAAAGACACTGCTTTTTGGAGAACATATATTTTACGGAAAGTCTGTGAATTTACTTAACATTTCTATCTGAATTAGATGTTTTACTACACAGAAAAGAACCAGCAATCCTAACAAAGCACAAACCATAACAAGAATTAGTTGTTTATTATTAAAAAATTCAAAATTCTACTGTCAAGGGTGGGACCACTTTTGTCACGGGTGGGACACGCACGATTTTCTTCATGAAATGGAACTTCCAGTGAGATCCATATCAAAGGGCTTAGGCAAAAGCATGACATTTTATATGCATTTTTCCAAATGCACTTCTGCACGGTGCATTTGATTGCAATGAAATTTCGAATATGCCTTAATGATTTTCAAGTTTGTTTAGACTAGCTATGTTTGTATGTCTGGCTAACACTAACTACAGGTTAAACATGGATATCGACTACTGTTATCANCACAAAGTACTAAGCAATTCTACATTTCGATAAAGGTACACCTAGTTCACTAATATACAAGTTATTGCCAAATACGAATAAAATTATAGTTTAAAAAACTAAAACCTTCATTAGTTACATCCCGAGCTAATAAGAGGAAGGTAAAAATATTCCAACTTGATTTTATATCGGAAAATTCTGAGCTGTTTCTTGTGTCACGGGTAGGACAAAGAAAAGACACTGCTTTTTGGAGAACATATATTTTACGGAAAGTCTGTGAATTTACTTAACATTTCTATCTGAATTAGATGTTTTACTACACAGAAAAGAACCAGCAATCCTAACAAAGCACAAACCATAACAAGAATTAGTTGTTTATTATTAAAAAATTCAAAATTCTACTGTCAAGGGTGGGACCACTTTTGTCACGGGTGGGACACGCACGATTTTCTTCATGAAATGGAACTTCCAGTGAGATCCATATCAAAGGGCTTAGGCAAAAGCATGACATTTTATATGCATTTTTCCAAATGCACTTCTGCACGGTGCATTTGATTGCAATGAAATTTCGAATATGCCTTAATGATTTTCAAGTTTGTTTAGACTAGCTATGTTTGTATGTCTGGCTAACACTAACTACAGGTTAAACATGGATATCGACTACTGTTATCACGTCGATAGCGATGTCTAACCTGCTGTTAGTGTTAACCAAACATTGAGTAACGGGCCCTAAGAGTGGCTGGAGTTGAGTTCTTTTTGGAAAACTGATTTCATGGTCAAATCAGGCACAAATTTAGCTATTTGGTGAAACCATGGAACGTCAGAAAAGATCTTGTATATTGATGTCTAATCCGAAAAGTTATCTGCATTAGAATACTTGTACGCAGAAACACTTTGTCACTTAAAGGCTATTTATTGGATTGAATTATAAGCTAGGCGAACTTCTAGATTTTCTTGGCTGGAACTTCTGAAGTAATTGTTAGTATTGACATTTGGATTTTCTCTATGATAGTAATGTTTACCTTGACTTTTCGAGATGACTACGCGAAATTTTTTACTACATCGCTTAGCCCATCAACAGTATTATGGAGTTTAGTCAACCTGAACTTCAAAGTTTTGTGGCATTAAACATAGGTTTGAAACGTTAAACTTGTTTTTTTTTTTGTTATTCACCATTAGAAAAAAATTATAAGTGATTGCCACGTGCGGGACACGATAAAACGTTTCAAAATCTCTAAAGTAGGCACTTATAATATAATAAAAGAGAGGAAATGAAGCTGCGTAGTATAAAAACACTCTGGTTATGAAATTATAGAAAAATCCCCAAAGTAGTAACTAAGCAATACGAAGTTTAAAACCTTTTTGTCACGGGTGGGACATGCAAAACCGTAGTGATTTCATCCCATTGTATAAATTTAAATGCATATTTTTCTTCAATGCCATGTTGCCTCTTTGGGACGAAGAAAGACCGAGACATTTATTCCCCACTTCAAAAAAATAATAACTTTGTAAATACTTGATTTTGCAGAGCCTTCTGTATTAAAATATATTGTCGTATTCAATTATTTTCTAATGTTCAAGTTTTGAGTGCATTTACAGTGTAATAAAATAATATAACTACATTTTTTCGTAGAAAATACTTTAATTTGAGGTATTTAGCATTGATTCATCAAGCATTCCATGTTCAATAAGTTACTATATAATTGGACACAAAGTTTCACTTACTCATGGAATACCCCAAATATTTTTTTTTTTTTCAAATAAATTGCTAAAAAGGCTATCTAAATGTAAATGATGTATTCAAATCGGAATAATGCGAAAAACAATGATCATATCCTTTGTATCCAAAAAAGTTAGAAAAAAATTATTAAAAATTATAAAATATTATCAACTTGGTGCCAACATTAGATACAATAAACAACTGTATTCGTCTCGTTCTCTCGTAGTTTAATTTTATTAAGATTTCTGCCAGGTGTGCGCTGCACATATGTGTTTGTTATTTTTAAGAAGTTTTACTTCTATCACGGTGCACTCGCCTTTTTTTCTCATGTGTTTTTGCTCAAAGGCAAATTATACATAATTAGTAGCGGCACATTAAGTGAACTAAATGCATTCATATATATGTACAAATGTAAATAATAATGTTCGGGTGATAAACCTATTTATAGTTACACACTGTGTGCATACCTCCAATTAAAAGGGGGGAAAAATTTTACAAACCAGCAAAAACAAAAAGCTTTCTATGAACATCGGTAAGCGACATACACAGCCTACAAGTTATGTATCGCGTGCAGGGAAGTCAACTCGCGGGAAATTCCCCGATTTGCAGGGAATTTCGGTTTGAGTGGTAATCGGAGAATGAACACTTTTTTGCGGGGAATTTGGTATGTTATGTTTATGAAAACAAATTAGGCCAATATGTAGGTACTATGTTAATTTTTAACTATTTGTCGCTCTTTGGAAAAAATTTTTTCAATTGGAATCGCAATATCTCCACAACAAGAATTTTCCCAGACATAAGCTATATACTAGAATTCAAAAATTAATTAGAAGAAAGTCCTTTCTCTGATCACGCGTGTTTTGTTTTTAGCTTACTAATTTTGTCTTTAAGGAGAGAAGGAAATACAACTTTTCAGGCAAATTTTGCAAAAAAAAAAAATGATTCCTAACCCGAGTTTTTATGGTCAATTCAAATATCTGAAATTGCAGATCTTAACAGTTTATAAAGTATTTCTAGCTTATTGTCTAGTTTATATTAGTATGTGCATACATATAAGTGTTATAAGTGCCATAGACACAAATTCAAAATACATATATGCACCTAATTTTGGTCTTAAAATTTTTTCAGCACTTAAATTTATTCGTTGTTTTTATTAAAATCGCGAAAAATGTAAAAACAACATTATGTCATAAACACTCAATTTAAAAATAAATTAGCTCTTCATTTAAGGTACTATTACAGCCAATTTCACCAAAGCAATTTAAGTAAAAAATAATTTTAATTTTTAGAACTTTATATGGTTTATTTAATTGCTGGTAAAACCGGCCGTTAGTATTATTTAGCTCTTTTTTCCACCGTTTCAGCTCCAAACGAATTTTGCTGGCAACACTGTACACCTGTATGTAAAAACGTCAAGATTTTTAATTATCAGAAAATTTAGTAGTTATAAATAAATGTGCAAAAACATCAAACATTTTTGAAATCGCTTTGTAGCCATTCGATCTTGCTGAAGGTATGGCTCGTTTTCCCATATAAAAAAAATTATAGTACATACTTCGTATGGAAGATAATGACTGACACTCACTGTCAACAAAAAAATTTTCAAAAATCAACGGAAGGGCCTAGCTACTTCAAACTTGCACTTCATTATACTATAATAAGGTGGGCTATAAACCTGCATACTTAAAATCATAATAAGGGCCGTTTTCTGAAGTAACCTTTAAAGCTCACTTTATATTTAAAGTGTGGATTAAAAATAAAGCTGTGTCTAAAGTTAAGCATTTCTATTATCGGTTTTTGAAGTGTGTATGTTTCTTGGTTGTAAACCAATTTAAAACCGATAATAAAAGGCTTTACTTTAGACACAATTACAAATTTTTATGCAACCTTTAAATATTAAACAACCTTTAAAGTTACAGGTTACTTGAGAAAACGGCCCTAAGAAATCTAATTTAAAAACTCGAACTTTTTACCAAAGTTTATTTAATTTTTTAATATTGCACAAAGTTTGAGACTAGGGTTTATTCGGTGTTAAAGATTGTTTGAGGTTTTCGCACATTTATTTATAATTACTAAATTTTCTGATAATTACAAAATTTTGGAACGCGGAAAAACTTCACATTTTTTCATATAACCAGACGGCTTATTAGATCCGCCATTTTGAATTTTGCAATTCTGACAGCGGATTCCTAATTAGCAACTACCAAAACTATGAACTAAGGAATTGATTTTTTGGTAGACGGAAGTTCGGGAAACTAAAGGCTCAGTTATGCATTGCATGAGAGTTGTCACATAAAGAATCTGTTAAATGAGCTTTGCGTGTAAGCGGTTACCCAACGTACAGCATTACATATGTATGTAAAAGTCTATTGACTTTTATTTTATTTTATGTTTGTAGGCTAGTCTGATCTTTTCAGTTCTGGTGCGAATAAAACTACTGTATTCCACTTTTCACCCGACGTTTCGCTAAAACTTTTTTAGCATCCTCAGGGGTAGTGTCTATTTTATCTGTTACAACAAAAATACAAAAAATCCCACACACATTAAGTATTAACCGAAAAAACAAAAATGTATACATATACAGGGTGTCCCAGAAGTAACGTGCCAAACTTTAGGGCAAGGTAGGTGGGGGGGTGAGCTCACTGATAAACAAAAAATTTTCAGGTAAAAGTGTCACCGTTTTTGAAATATTTACATTTTTTCGAATT
>NW_016167453.1:20385-21460 GCF_001687245.7 Rhagoletis zephyria
CTTCCATAGAATCCCACGAGTAAGGGGGAAGAGAGAGGTCATCCGAGGCAGAGCCCCGGTACCCCGGAAAGACTAAATAAAACCAGACGGCGCCACGTGACTGGAGTACACCGTAAAAATACACACTAACGTAGTACCATTCAGTCCGCAGGCACGGTCCGATTAACACCTGGACTTACGGATTTTATCGAGTTGTTCTCTCTAGATCCGCCATATTCAGTAAAAAGCAGGGGCACCTCTCGCAGGGTGTGACTCTTCGCCACGTATGGTCGGTCTTGAGCCATCGACAGCCCCTGATCCAGAGCACTGCATCACGTGTGATAACAGCACCAAGAACCTTGACCCCCCAACATATTTACATAAATATACTCATGCAAAAAATCCAATACACTACTTTTCTGCTCTGCACAGATACTTTTTCGAATTCAAAGTAAACAAAATAAAGATCGAAATTGTATGGTATTATTTTGATGTTATGATTGCCGGAATTCTAATGAGACCATTTACAGCAGAATATGTAAATAAATAGGCTGTCTTCTTAAACGCATTAATGTAAAGCATCGTCTTCTTCTTCTTTTTTGTCGCTGTAACCGCCTAAGCGATTTTGGCCGAGTTCATCAAAGCACGCCAGTCGTTTCTCCTCTGTGCCAACTGACGCCAATTGGAAACGCCAAGTGAAGCCAAGTCCTTCTCCACCTAATCTTTCCATCGCATTAGGGGCCTCCCTCTTCCTCTGCTACCACCAGCGGGTTCCGAGATGAATACTTTCAGAGCTGGAGCGTCGGTGTCCATTCGAACGACATGNCGTTTCTCCTCTGTGCCAACTGACGCCAATTGGAAACGCCAAGTGAAGCCAAGTCCTTCTCCACCTAATCTTTCCATCGCATTAGGGGCCTCCCTCTTCCTCTGCTACCACCAGCGGGTTCCGAGATGAATACTTTCAGAGCTGGAGCGCCGGTGTCCATTCGAACGAAATGGCCAAACCAGCGGAGCCGCTGTATTTTAATTCGCTGAACTATCTCCATCTCGTTGTAAAGCTCATACAACTCATCGTTCCATCGTCTGCGGTACTCGC
>NW_016167454.1:0-21459 GCF_001687245.7 Rhagoletis zephyria
ATGGTAAATATTGCATTAAGGTTGTTAAAAGAAAGCGGTTTAAGAAGGCTACCGCCGAAAATCTTTTTGCGGGTGGTTGCCACCTGTTTAATTTAAATATAATTTAGTTTGTAATACTAATTAAATATTGCAATATTCGTATCAAACTAGAGAGATTTAGTTCAGTTTACAGCCGAAAATACTTTTGATGTGGGCTACCACCTCTTTAAGAAATTTAATTCAATTGCTAAAATAAATGAAATATTAAAATACGGATATCAAGCTGAAGTGGTTTAAGAGAGTTTACTGCCGGAAATATTTTTGAAGCTGGTTGCCACCTATTTGAATAATTTCTTTCACATAAATTGATAAGATAAGTTAAATATTAAAATATGGGTATCAACCGAAAATATTTGATGTAGTAATATCTTCAACTAGCAAGTACCCAGCGTGTTAATACTGTTGTAATTGTAAAGTAGAAAGATTTTTTCATACATCGAAAAAATGGGATTTCCGCGATTTTTTGCGAATAATATTGAATTAATACACCTTTGAGGAAAGTACGCATTACGTACACTCGAGTTATAAGATTACAAATTAAATTTCCAGTACAAAGTCTATAATTTACCAACTTTCTAAATATGTTAGAAAAATTTTTTTCCACTGTGGTTTGGTCCAAGTTTATAGATATGTGTATATGGCAGCCGATTGAAAAAGAAAATATTAAACTGAAATACATACATTCAAATGTTCTACAGATCAGGGCGCATTAGACTTAGGGAAGTCAGGACACAATTCACGGCATCTGCGATCGAATGAAATAGAACTACAGCTTATTTCTCTCCAAAAGGAATTTCAAATTACGCTTTTGATATTCATAATTTTTTTGATTATTTTTTATAATTTAATTAATTATATTATTATATTATGAATAAGGATGCTGGCTATGTTTATCGCTCACTTATATTTATTCTATGTACTTTGTGATAACGTAAGAGCTGCCTCGTTTGTACGAAAAATGTAAAAGCGGGACTTAATCGGTATAAATATGAAATATCGGAACACTTATATGTCCCGACGTTTAAAAATATTCAGCGGGACAATTTTCTCAAAGCCGGTACTATCCATACTGTCCCGCCAGAATTGGTACGAATGGTCACCGTATTTATCGGTGACAACAAAGTGTAGTTTACGATGCAAAATCAACTTTGAAAGGAATCGTTAATACTTTAAAATAGATTTACTCCACTTTACCACAGTTTCAAAACTACTGTTTTTTACAATAAATGTTACGCTTAGGTTGCACGCTAATAAACTTATACGGACTGTTATAACTGCGAAATTTATTTCTTTTTCATTTACAGATTGATTGGGGTGCAATATAGAAATTAATATCCTAAATCATTTCCTTAATATTTTTGTATGATTTATTATTTATCTCTTACATTCTGTTCTAAGTTGCTTTACCACATACATACATGTAGATACTAACATAATTATGCTTAAAATATTTTACAACTAGTATTTATATAGATACATATTTATGTGTGTATGTAGATATGTATCTATGAATACATTTAACATTATTTATTGTTTCCACATAGGCAAGGTTGTGAATATGTACGTATGTACATGAATGTATATACAAGTAGTTACACAAATAAATCTGAACGCTTTTTTTTATAAATACAGTGCCTCAAACAAGCGTTCAAATTTTTTTTTTTTTAATATTCACAATGATCGAGATTAAATGCCTTACCGAATAATGTAGTTTCGCTTTGATAAATAAATTATAACTAATTTAAAATCGTGGAGACTTTTGAGATAAGTGTGTAATTAACATTTCATATCCTTCTTCTTCTTCAATTCCACTTTTGATATCGTACACAGAATTTTATTCAACAATTTACCATTTAAAAAAAATTAAAGCCAGTTTTTATAAATATCGCTTGTTCGATGACAAAAAACAACCGCAAAAGACCGGCGCACAGTGGTTCGAAATAGCAATCTAGAGTACATCTATGATTTAGTTTAAGTGTAAAATTTTAAAGTTTTTTCTTTCGATTTTGCAACACATTAGAACGCACTTTTATTTTGTTAAAAAAAGTACTTATATATAAACATATATTATATGAAGTAAATACGCAACCAAAAGACTGTAAAAATTGAATTTCATGGAAATAAAAAATATTTTTAGAACAAAGTGTCAGCCGCTCTGGATCCGACATTTTGAATTTGGAATATTTCACATATATAAATTTTGTAATCCCAAAATCAAAATATACCTAAATACTAAATTTTATAAATATTCATGCAAAAGATATTCGTTAAGTGATATTCTCCTTCTAGGTTACCGTTTCGGACCATTGTGCAGTGAAACAAAATATTAAAAATCCAAGCGAATACTTGACTGCTTCAAATATAACCTAAAATTGTGTGCGCAGCATACTCAAAAATTTTCTAAATCACAGTTTAGAAAGTTCGATATTTTAAAAGGTGATTGTTGAGTTTTTCTAACTTTTTTTTAAAGTGTGCTACTTTTGTTTGCATCGTGCGACAAAAACAACAAAATTTCGAAACACATGAAGCAAGCAATATACTCACGAAACTATGGGCCAAATATAGTAAAACTGCGTTTTTAGTTTTCCTCCTTGACGTCAGGATTTTTTTTCAAGGACTTTGTAGTTTCAGAGATATGATTAATTCCAAAAATTATTTAAAAAATTTATTTCAATGTGGAAATCAGTATGGGTACCAAATGAAAGAGAAAACTCTGTAGAATTAAAAAAAAATTAAAATTTTTTGATTCACTAGGACGAATAAATATTGAAAATGTTCTTTTAGTTTAGTTTTTAGTTTAGTTTTATTTTTTTGAGCGAATAAAGTTAGAAGAACGAAATTTGAGGATGTGGTCGAGTGCATATTAGTAATTAACATATATTTTTTTGGAAAATAATTATTGCAAAATTTCAATGCTATTCAATGAAAAAATGTTAAAAACACATTTACAATACCTAATCGTCCTTATGCTCCAAAAAATTTCATGGGCCTAAATTCTAGAGAATATTCCCCTTAATTTGATAGTCATACTATTTTTCCAAATTTGCTCTAAATTTTGTTTTAATAATTTTTTGAAGTAAATATATTTTTAAAATTTCAAAATCCTTTTAAAAAACATCCTGACGTCAGAGAGAAAAATTAAAAACGCAGTTTTACTATATTGGGCCCATGGTTTCGCGAATATATAAAACTGTTTGTGTGTAAAATTTACTGTCGCATGGTGTTGTATGGTTTTGATTATAGTATTAACAATATTTTTGTACAAAAATAAATACCAAATTTTAATTCGCATTGCATCTTAAATATTAAAAAAAAATCAATATGTGAACGTTTGTTTGAGTCACTGTATGTAGTATGTACGTATGTATATAACTATGCAATTATTTCAATATGCATGATTTGCACTTCTGCGGCATATTCTTATGTATAATTAATAATTATGCCTTCGAATGAACTTTAAGTAAATATATAAGTACATAGATGTAGCTTACACATTACATATGCACATATTTACGACTATACATAATTCAATGTGACACATGAATACCATAAATATATGTTCATACTTATTATTCATTATGAATTATTTAATATTAATTTTTATTATTTTATACATATCTACATATATATTTGTAATCATAACAATAACTATTCCCATAATTGCGTAAGGCTTCTGCTACATCGTCAGTTGGTTAAACAATTTTTTTTTTATTTCTTTAACTTCTGGCTTTCTTTTTCATAGAAACTAATATACTCTTACTAAATATTTATATTTTCTTACTAAACTAAAATAATTTACTCACTATTTTGTTTGTGTTGCTATTTAACTCAATGTTTTCTACGTTACTTTGGTAATTATTGTCTAAAATTTGTTAAATATTTACTAAATATAGCTAATACAACTATATAATTTCACTCTATTAAATAAATTATTGTTTTCACTAACACTTACATAAAGGTTAATTCAATACTAAGCAACTACTTTGTATTTTATCAACTGAATTTCTTTAATTAACTATTTTTAAGAACTAGAAATATTTTCTTTACATTTAAATTTAAACTATTTAATTCTTAAATTCTAATAAATTTAATGAGAAACAAGCGTAAATTTATGGCATGCGAGCAACGCTCCAATAACATATCACCTACAGTGTATGTACGTAAAAATTCATCAGACGCGCCGCTCGCACAATACAGCCAACTATAATGCACTAAGAAGATCCTTCTGAAACACGCATTCCCTTTGTTCGCACACACGCGTACATACATATATATATATATACATACATGGCTCTCCTGTGCAAACTTATACTAATCCATGATACCCTTTCTCTGGCACCATAAACTCTCCTCGCTCATACCTCTAGCACGTTGCAGTTTTGTATCATAGTTGCACGAAAGCTGAGATGAGCAACTCTTCCAAAAGCGTTTTCTACAAAACAAAAATTTCAACATATCTGACAACCCCGGCAACTGGTGCATAGTTCCTAGGGCTCATTAGGTGTCACACCAAACCGTGGTTGTCAAATATATTTCAGTACTCGTAATCTTTAAGAAAAATCAAAAACAGCATATAAATACATACATACACTTGGTCACTCGAAAACGCATTTTAAGAGAGCTGCATTTCTTTCTAATACCCCCACCACCCCCTACCGGCCATACACTTACCGGCTCCCGTTTTCCTTGCCACAATTCCTTATGTCATATGAAAGTCTCCTTTGAGTATGCGCGTAAAAGTCTTCTTGAATTGCTGATTCGCGAGCGCATAGCAAAATGGGTTCATCGGACTATTTGCATAGCAGAGAAAGTACGAAAACATATAGAGATGCTCATTTGTGCAGGGTGGATTTCGACAGAAGCCTTCCACCAGCGCCAACACATGGTATGGCGTCCAACACGCCACGAAACAGCCGAGTATAAAGGAGATCGTACGAAACGCTTTGCGCGCTCGATTCTCTGATTTCGATTTCTGTCGTCCACCCCGATGATTATGGGCAACTTCTTTTTACTTTTGAAATGCTTGCCTATAGATTGGATGAAGTCTCGTTTACTTGAATTTCGGCTGGTTACTTCACCACCGGCTTGTGTGTGCGATTTAACACTTGATGGCTTGTTGTTGGTATTCGAAGTGCTACTACTGCTGCCGCAGGTCGTGCTGATGCCGGCGCCTGCCACCAATACCGTGCTGGTAGTGTTTGCATTTTGTGTGAGACTACTGGCGCAGGCGTCTGTGGAATCGGCACCTAAATTTTTTTCCGTGTTCGCGTCGTTTTTGTTGATGGTTGTAGTCGCCTCGGATGTTTCGCGTTCATCGATTTTTTCCAGCTGCGCTGGTGGCGCAGCAGTAGTAACGGTTGTCGTTACTTGATTTTGCATTGACAGTGTCACGGTGGTTACGGAGGGCGCTGCGGCAGCTGTTGTGGTGGATGTGCGTCGCGTATGCGTCTCCAGTGGGCTCGAACTGCGTCGTATATCTTTGGAGATCGCCGTATCATCGCCCAACTTGGCTTGATCGCTGAGAGTAAGCAGGCTTATAGCTTCTATGCAACTCTCTCGCCGCAGCTTGACAAAATCTTCCATGCCTGTATAGGAAACAAGAAGATGTTGCTCAATTTCGACATAATCTATTTCGTTTTCGGTTGTGGAACTTTTGTTACCATTGGATGGAGCAGAAGGATTGTTGGCTCCAGGTGGGGAAGTGCGGCGTGCAGCTTTGGTCTTAGACTTTTGCTGTTGTTGCTGAGCAGCCGCAGCCTTTTGCAGTGCCTGCTGCAGCAACTTGGGATTGGTGGCAACTTGATTGGCACGATCGTAACCGAGCTGTGCATCAATATAGGCGGCAGTGCCTCTTCGCAGAGTGCTGTTTACGCTGTCGTTGGCGATAGGCGATGCAAGCATAACAGAACTTTCGTCCATAAATCGCAAGTCAGAGCAATTGGTTAGCAGGTTATAGGTCATATTGAGCTCACTAATACTGCTGGTGTCACCAAACGGTCTATCCGAGTACTCGGAAAAGGGTGAGGGACATTGGAATTGCTCTGGAGGTGGGAGAATAGCTTGAACCAAGCACTGCTGCACCTGGTCACGTGGCACCTCGATCGGTGCAATATCCACGGGCGAGAGCGGCGACTCAGCGTGCAGTTTGCCAATCGTGCTGGAACGGGAGCGTGGCGGTGGGTGTGCAGTACGGTGTTGTTCATCAAGTAGGATCTCAGTTTCAACAATTTGGGTAAGGGTTGTGCACGAGGTACGTTTGGGTCGGTCGCCACTCGCAGCTGAATGTATGCTCACTTCTTCTTTGCTTTGAGTACGCACCAGAACGCCACTGCGTGTCGGATTGGGGGATGTTGCGGTGGCCGTTGTGGCCATGGTTTCACTGGATTTGGAATTTGCGGAACACTGTGTTAAATTACCTTTACTACGCGTAGCTATCAACGCCGCCTGTGCGCCGAACACCAGTCCAATTGAAGAGCGCTTACGCAGATTTGCTAGTTTTTGCTGATTAGCCAATTGCTGCGTTTGATTGACAGAACTTTCCTCATCGGAATCGAAGGCCGGGCTACTCGATCGTTCACTCTTTTCTGTTTCACCTGAATTTCCATCACGCTTGCCGTTTTCCGTTTTGCATTCGGAAATGCGACGTTGTTCATTGATGGCTTCGGCTACTGTGCCGTTGATGGCTTCTGCTTGCGTCATGGGGTTCATCTGGCCGGATCCACGCTTAATACCACCACTGCAAATGCTACCATCCTTGCTCGTTATGCCGCCGATCTCTACCTGGGTTTTCAATATCTTTTCTTCGATGACTCCTATGCCTGCTGCATGGCCCGCCATGCCGGACATGGCGCCCGCGCTCAGCGCCACCATCGATTGCATTTTTCGCTGTTTGGCCTCGCTACGTTTCTGCATTTCGTAAGCGGTANATGACTCCTATGCCTGCTGCATGGCCCGCCATGCCGGACATGGCGCCCGCACTCAGCGCCACCATCGATTGCATTTTTCGCTGTTTGGCCTCGCTACGTTTCTGCATTTCGTAAGCGGTGCGATATATACCACCATACAGCACGAACAACACCACAAGTGTAGTCCAGTAATAGCCAATAATAAGCGCTGTATTGAAAACGGGATCCTTGAGAAATTGCACAGCACACTGGCCCGGTAAGAGGTCACGTTTGCCCGTGAAATGCTCCCAGCCAAATATGGATATGAAAAACAAAAGCGCTGGTATGATCCAGGTTATGGTGACCATATAGATTACACGTTTTCTCGTACGCCAGCTACGGTACTTGGCAGCGATCTTTACCGAACAATAACGGTCGATGGTTATCAGTAGAACTGTATACTGCGATGCCAGACACACTGTGTAGTCTACAGACAACCAAAGATCACACAACAGCGGACCCAAATCCCAGTAGCCCATTAGCACGTATATGGTGTAGAAGGGCATTGAGACCGAACCTGTAATAGTAATGTGGATTAACGCTTGCGATTGAATAGGTATTAAGCAATTGCGCGAACCTACCGATTAGCACATCCGTTGCGGCCAATGAAGCAATAAAATAATTGCTCGGCTGTCTAATATTCCGATCCACAATGAAAGCGAGCAGCACAAGCACGTTGCCGCCTATCGTTAGAATGATGCAGATCGACAAGCACAACGCGATCAGTATGCTCTGCCAGAGCGCAAAAGGTGGCAGAACCTGCGATGGCGTTGGCTCGTGTGTGGTAGCATTCGTGTAATCTTCCAACAGGCTCTGGTTCAGGCTACGATTATTGTAGGCCATCAGCATGTCCATTTCCCCGTCATAGTTCCACATGCTCAGCTCACCGTTCTCGCCAATGAAAGGATGATAGAGCTGAGCGGCCTCTAAGAGGCGCTTACACTCGGTGTGCTCGACAAAACGATTGAATATAGATTTGCAAATATTTTCGCGCTCTTTCTTTTGTCGCCTTTGCGTGTCAGAGTGATGAAATAGAAGATAAAGTGGTTATTAAAAAAATGTATGTATATATTAAAAGGGTATTGTGAACAGAGAACTCTTTACTAACCATTGCGTTATAAAATCCGGTTTGATAGAGTAAATGGTATCTGTCTTATTGGTGCTTGCTATCTCGAGCGTGGACAACTCTATATTCGTGTACTCACTTTGATTTGGTACCGTCATTTTCTGTTTTCTTACTCTGCAGCCGAGGCCGAAAAACTGTGATCAGTGTGGGCGATGAATTTGCAATGCGGCTAATTTTCGATGTTCACAAAAAACTGTATTTAAAGTGATTTTCGGTTGTAACTTCATTAGCTGTGCAACCGCAAAGTGCTGCACATCAGTGAGTGGGGTGGCAAGGACAGCAAGGATAGTGCAAACGGCAACTTGTTGTAATAATCTGAAATGCAAAAAAAAAGTATACATATGTAATTATATTTGGCTAGTAGGTAGCTTGTGAGTTGCATGTTCGCATGTTGGCCAGCTTGAAAATGTACACTGTACATATGTACGTACATATATTAACCAAAAATGTGTTTATCTACTACCTACAATTTAGCTTGTCTACATTTTAAGTGACTAGAAAATGTTGTTGACAAATTAGTGCTATGTTGCATAATAAATTGAATTTGCGTTGCAGGCAGGATGCAAAACGAAAGGTAGAGGCAAATAGCAACAGCAAAACTTTGTTTCCAGCTGCTGTGGTACACATTTCTTCTTCTAAAATATTCTTACACAAACTCAGTCATTCGGGGTTAACGCGTATGGCAACTATTAAGGAATGTGTGCATGCGTCCAGTTTAGTATGAGTTGGCTCTTGACACTTGCCTCATGTCACATACCGCGTGTATATACGTATGAGTGTTGTTCTCATATATACATTAGAGTGCCTCACCAAAAAAAAAAAACTTGCAGTTATTCCATCGGAATTATAAAATTTACTATATTCTGAAACTTACGCACAAATATTACGGAAAATATTAAGATTTGCGTAAGTTGGACAGATTTGATAATACCTCCAAATTTTTTTTTTTCTTATTAAAAAAATTACTTAGTTTAAGAAACACCTTTTCTCAAAAGTTTACGTCGAACCTTTTTAAACTTAAACTCGTGTATCAACTGAGGAGACTTAAAAAAAAAATAAAAAATTTGTATACTAATTTTATTTATAAAATACTCGATTTTTGGAGGTATTTTCAAATCGGTCCTGCTCAGGCAAATCTTAGTATTTTTCCCAAATATATTGGCAGAAGTTTTAAAATATGATAAATTTTATATTTCCGATGGAAAAAATTACAGATTGTTTTTTATTTTTGTTTGAGAGAATGCACAACTCTTTAAATACATATGTATACTCGTACTACAGACGTACATACATATTTATGTCAAACGCAAATGGTTACTGTTGCCGTTTGCTTTGGGCTCTCAATTTGTGCAGCACGAATAGTTACTGTCGAAATTCGACATTTACAGGCGGTTGCAAATTCACCTGCAACTTTGACACTAATACCTATGAGCAGCTTTAGCATGCATGCCACTTGTTGTAAGCAGATTTTTTGAATTGTGGTTTGGTTCAAATGTAATTTGCGAGTTTTTACTTTGACAAGCAATAGCCGTGAGTTACTTTCAAGGTGAAACCTTTTCTGATTTTCTATGGTTAAATGCTCGTAGAGGTTATTGAAAATTTTGTGGCTATTAGTGGATGCGATGTGTGTGTGAAAATTATAGCTTTTATTAGAAAAGTGTAAATTTTTACTTAGGAATTTAAATAGCTATGATATATTACAGCCTTTTATGAACTCGTTGAAGATACATTTCAGACAAATCTTATTTTGCTTACAAGTGAAAAGCTTGAAATCATGTTGAACGAACGTTTATATTTCCAAATTCGTCAAGATCACTAAAGAAAGTAGACTCTACATAATCGATAATGCCGGACAGTTACAGAGAAGAAGGAGAAATATCTTTGCCTCCTCATAGAAGTGGCAATCTGCAGCACCCATGCTAAGCCACTTCGAGCCGGTCTGCGTATTTTTTTATAAAGCAGTAGCCTATTAACGTACCAATAGTGTAAAATATATCCTGCCTCTTTAGAGAATATAAGCCACGAAACTTTTGTTGATCTCCCCTACGCCAAGTAGGTTGTAGTCTATTGTCTTGCATAAATTGGCGGTAGTACTGTCTTGCATAGACTGGCGGCAGACCAGCACAAGTTTGGATTTCATTGTGACGGAACTCGCAGCTTTGATTGCTGTCATTAAAGATAAACACCTCTTTACCTTTTAAATCATTTCGAAGTTCGCTTAGAGCCTCAATTATGGCCTGAAAAATAGCTGAACTGAACGGCTCAGGGTAGGGCTGCGAGAGAAGACCATTTTCGGCAGCAAAATTTCCGCAAACGAATCAAGTAAATTATGTACTTCTGAATCCAGCGCTTACATACAGCATACACATCCCATACATCAAAAATTTCCTCGCATGCTTTTGCTCCGTTTTTTAACCTTTTTATACTTTTCATAAATCGCAATTGCACCAGTGTGATGTCACACAAATGTTATTCTCAAAAATCCTCTCTGATGGGCGCAATTTTGTATTCTATCATTCTTGCATCGGTAGTCTGCTACATCTGTCGCAAAATGGCTCTTCGACCACGCGGTCGCTGTTATACGCAATTCGTCTAATTTCAAAACAACCTGTGGAACTAATTTTTTACATCAATCGTATTTTTCTTTGTTAAACTAACTGAATAAATAAGCTATTACATAAACTGTTAAACTGCATAAATAAAAATCCCTTTCCTACAAAAACTGTTTTTCTCTTACATGTATCATTGGCAACACTATACAATATTTCAATGAGAGCAACTGGATTTCATTTCGTTCCGCTCCGCTTCACGTTTGAGAAAAAGTTGAGAATTCAGCATTTCTCAATTTGAAAATAAAGCAATATTTCATATTAAAAAAGTGCTTTAGTTTGAGATTTAACAAAAATGCTTATTGGGATGTAAGAACGTTAGTTGGAAGCCATTGCAGTTAGCTACATTCCGCTGCGAGGCACACAAATTCAATTGTTCCACAGTGCATTAACGGTACCAAACTTTTGAGCTGATTTGTAGCTTATCGCGACAAGCGTGATAAATGAAGTTACACCTTGATTTGCCACTTCTCATCGGTACAAGTGAAATTGCTTTCTACATCAAAAACGGGAGAATGTGAGAAGCTGTATGTATGTATGTAAGTAAGTATGTATGTTGCAACAATAACACAGCTCTGCAACACAGTATTGAGTATATTGGCCTAGTAAACGAATGACGTTGACGGTTGATGGGATAAGTCTGTTTATGTACATTTGTACATACATACATATGTACGGGAATGTATATGCAGATAGAAGCAACTTATGTAATTTGCAAGGAAATTGCAATACTCCGGCGAACAAGGCCAGCAACGAATGTAAGATGAAATATGTGATGATTTTATTCCAGCAGACATACTTGGAAAATTAGTTGTCCATAAAGATTGCACTATTTCACTATATTTACATACAGAGACATATGTACGAGCACATACATATACTTATTTACAAAGTTCGATCTTTAAACCTCGAAATTCAATACAAGTCATTCAGTTGGTTATAATTTTACTATAGTTCTTATCATAACTTTACGACACCCACATATTGGAAAAATTTGACCATTTATCTTAATATCTTTTAATTTTAATTATTCGTTTATAAAAGTATAGTACATTCTTTATCAAAACACATATAAATTTAAGCTTCAATCCTTGTGCAACAATAAAAAAAAATCATCCAACTTTCGTAAAAATTTCGAGCTTTTTAACTCGATTTTGGGTATGCAGTTTGGTAGCCCATTTCAGCGTAAAAAATTGCAAGTTTTAAGCGAATTCAAAATACCGTTGATTTTGATAAATTTTTTGTTAAAAGCGTTGCTCATTTTCTTCATATAAAAAAAATTGTCGAATACACTTTGTATGCTTAACAAAAAAATTCAAAAATCAGTCAATTTAAACTTACACTTTGTTTTACCAAGCTACAAAATTGCATACTCAAAATCCATATTTCCAAAAATCGAATTAAAAATCTCGAAATTTTTACGAAAGTTTGTTGATTTTTTTTTTTAAATGTTGCATAAAGATTGCAACTTGGATTTATACGGGTTTTGTTAAAGAATATACAATATTAAAAAAAATAGATTTAAAAAATATTAAGATAAATGAANTAGACAAAAATTCTAAAAATGGTAGATTTGACTTCTATTGCTATAATAAAGACCACCCATATTAGTTGTTCTTTAATATCTACAATGTACAGACATCGACCTGTTACAATTTTAGTATATGTATAATAACAACAATTGTACTCGTTAACCACATTTTTTATAGTAAAAAGTTTTCGTAGGTGGATGCAGTTTGCCAGAAACGAAAGTATTAGTATATTTGCCTGTCCGCTGCACATGGAATACCCCATGTGTAGAAGCTTAAAACAACACTTTTCTATCCTCTTCCATTTAAAAATTTATTTCACTTGAAAGGAAAATCAACCAACACACAAATTGGATTTTCTATAAATCGTTTTTGGTTTTAGACGATTAAGTCTGAAGTCTCAAGAGGCATTTAATGAATTTGTAGCAGGAAATCTCGTTGAAAATTGTAATAGCACAATTTGCAAGTTTTACATACATATATACTACTTATGTACTTAAGTTACCAATGTTGTTGAGTATTGTGGAACTTTAAAAAGCAACAACGTAGACTACTGTTGAGTTTGAAAAATGCATGCAATAAAAATGCTTATTTAATAAAAGTCCTTCTATGCATACATTTCGAGATAATAAACTTCAAATTAAATGACTAGTTAATTTACCAAAAAAAAAAATGAAAATAATATTTAGCATATTTTCAGTCTATTTGAGTTCGAACTAAAGTCAATATGTTGGCATTTGAAATTATCAACTCTAACGAACCACAAAGTGTGTGGTTTCAATCACAAGCCACATGCCAATAAAATTTATGTAAATGCTCGTTTTTCAATAAAACGCCTTTTTAGTGCTCCATCAGCTATCTTTTGTAATATTGTTCTGTTGCACTTTGGCGTAGATATTTAAAATTCATGCATATGGATGGTTAGAAAGCCACATAAACTCCGTATTTCAAATTCGAATATTTGATGTCACTCAGTTAGAACAGTCGGCACAATTCACCGTAGAGTCACTAGGGAAAGAATGCAATTGCATCACCAAACACAAAACTATATTCAATTTAAAGGAGATTAGAAAAAGGAAATTCTTAAAAAATGTTACCAATACGGGAAACATGAACACATAACTATGTATATGTGCCAGTTGCAAGGATTTGTGTGTGTGCGACTATCAGGGCAATTATGCCTAAAAGCTTCAACAGATGGCAGCGTTTATCCGCATTAACTCGGACTAATCCGGATCAACTGCAGTTTAGTGAAAAGTCCTTTGTAAGACATAGTTCGAAAGACATTTTTTATTCCAGCACATAAGTTTTAGAAAAAAATTTCTCTCATTTACCACTCGTGCTTTAGCTTTTTTAGAAACTTATTTTATGTATTTTTTTTATTAAAGTTTTTTTCTTTCTTAATTTAGTTTTTATTAAAGTTTTAGGTGTTATTCTTTTAAAAAGAAGAATATTTTTTTATTTAATCTAATTTTTNAGTATAAAAAAAATGTTGATTATTATAAAAAGAAACACATAAATATATTTTTTAATTTAAACTGATTTTTAAAAAACTTCTTGCTGAAAGCATAACGCTAAGACCTCCTAAAGACAATAAAGAGCTTACAAGACTTTTGTCTTTCGAACGACTGTGGTGAGTTCAAAGACAGTTATCAGAATCGTATTATGGTGATTCCAAAATAAGGAAAGCCGGAATTTTAATGCTCCTATCCCTAGGACTGTTCTGTATCTTTATTTTTGAAGCAATAAATATATAGAGGTCGCTCAAAGCGTTCAAAATTTTCCATGCATTTTATATGGAAAATAAACAATTTTTCGTTAAAATGGTACCCCATTCATGAAAATCAATATTTTTCTATCGGAAAATTCTCAGAGTAAAGCCTTGGCTATCTAGAGTTTTCCAGCTCTACTTTGGAGCGTTCAATTGGTGCTGAGATAATTATAGAACCGAGCATACAGAGCATTTTCAGCTACATCAGCTATTTCATATATAAGGGTCATGATAACCGTTGGCGGAAAACTGACACCTGTAAATCAACCAAGAATGTCGTGAACAGTCCAGACAGCATGACAGTGAAATTTCTACTTAAGATAGAGAAGACGTCAGTTATGAGCCCTGATAGGACTGATTAAGCATAGTATGGTACAGGACATTTTCCCTTTAGTTGCTTCGGAGTTACATTCACTTTCCCTTAATTCTTAATTTTCAATCCTTTCTCCATGCTTTAAGCGCAATGAAAAACTATGCCTGAGTCCAAGCAAAGAAGTTTGTATGTTACGTATACGCCCTGTATACCGAAATAGGTATGGCAAAAGTTACCAAATTGTGTCTAATAAAATATATTTAAGTGGGAAACGTTTTATGTAACTAAATATTAATTAAAACTCACATTTTACCTACCAAGAAATAAAAAAATGCAAATTGCAATGTTTGATAAATTTCCTACGAAATTTGGCTTAATACAAAATAAAAACTTCATCAATGAAACCACAAAACGGATAGGCATAAAATTATTTTACCGAAATGCACAAGTTAACCTTGGAAAAGCGTTAGGTGGCGATAAATCAATTAAAACAAGATTTTCGCACCTTTTAATAGATGATAAAAAAGTAGGAAAACCAGTTTGTTCAACAACATTGATAGCTTTTCGATTTCTATGCTAATTTAAATGTGAAAATAACAATCGATTGAATTTACGCTAGGGCGTAACTTATTGACATGATAGTCATTACAAGGTTTTAATATCATACGGCGTAGATTCTATTTATGTAGATATGTACACTGGGTGGTAAAAACTAAAGTAGAAATTTTAATGCTCGCACACTTTAGGATTGTTCTATTTCGAAAAAAATATGCCCCATTTTTCTTTGTGAAATCAAAAAATATTTAGAGGTCGCTCAAGGCGCTCAAAGTTTCCATGTATTTTATATGCCAAAAACAACTTTTCGTAGAAATGGTATATAATTCTTCGGAATCAATATTTTTCGATCGGAAAACTCTGGTTCTCTTCAGGAGACTTCCAATAATAATATGCAATTTTTTATTTAACAAATTTTTTAATACTAAAGATTTTTTATTGGTCCCCCATTTCGTTTACTGGCATTTCCTCGGGGTTTTGGCGGACCTATAAAATATAGTTACTATGACAAAATGGTTAAATAAATAGTTGGGTATTATTTTTGGGAATCTCCTGAAGGGAAGCAGAGTTTTCCGATCGAAAAATATTGATTTTTTCCCCATATAAAATAATTGGAAAAATTTTAGCGCTTGGAGCGACCTCTAATTATTTTTTGATTTAAAAATAAAAAAAGGAGGTATATTTTTTCGATATATAACAACTGTAGGGGTGAGAGCATACAAATTTCGACTTTACTCTTTCCACATGCATTTTTGGACCGCCCTAATGTGCACATATACTTTGTAAGCAGTTATTTACATTTGTTGTATGCATACACTATAGCAAAAGGCTATTGCCTGAATATTAATAAGCAAAAAAGTGAGAGATAGGCTAAAATAAATTTTAAAACTCGATGAAAATATGTCAGAGTTCAATAAGTTTACCGATGGGAAAAACTTGTTTTGTAATTTCACAAAATAAATGTCAACGCCTTTTCAACATCAGCGCCAACCCATTCACTCTAAATTTTTGCTTGAATGTGGAAAGTTGAATAATACAGCGTGTATGCTTATATATACGTACATACATATGAATGCCTGTATGTATGTCAATGCGAAAGAACCGGAACTGATTAGATTTTTCGTTGAGCATTAGCCAGTGGTGTAACTCGGCAAGGGTAGAACAATAAATAAAATGCACTGTGAAATATTCGTAAGTTATGTAGGTTCTCAATAAAAATTGCCAGTTCAATGCACGTAACCCTGAATCCTTACGATGAATGTAATCTCCGTTTTGTGTGACAGCAAATACATACTTTTGATTGGTGTGTGATAAATGGTAAACAGGTGGAAGGGAAGCTCATACATATGTAGTGCATACATGCATATGCACGCAGGTTCTGGTTAGTTTCAGGATTCTGTCTGGCTTTAGCTACAAGATTCATAATTTTTTTGGTTTGCTTTGCTTTCATTCCCTCTGCCTTCTACGTGATTGTTCCTTGAAACGTTCGGACCTGCACTCGTATGTATGTAGTATGTGGGACTGAGTATGAATATTTTCGTAATAACAAGTAGTTTTTAAGCAAAAAAAAAAACGACTTTGACCTGCATATTTCGGGTATTATCCAAAAGTTAATATTTTCATAGTTTCTTTGAACCTCGATCGTTATTAAAATATTTTAGTTTAATATTTAACTTTGCATGATTAGCCAAGTTTTCCTTACGTGTGATGTTATATAAAACGGACTTCCAAAAAATGTAACGTTAAAGGCCAAATTATCAGGATAAATAAAAAACCTTCAGTTTTTACGCAAAGTTTCAGAAATGTAAACAGAAATCTACGTGCGACTGTTACGTTAAAGAGAGAAATTTTGACCATGCACTAATGTACAGTGGCGGGAAATTTAATGCCCACGCGACATTTTACCAAGTCTTGGCTATTTTTGTTTTGCATATTTAGTGTTTATCATATTTTTTTATTAAAGTATAGCTCACTTTATTAGCAAAAAACGGTATTAGCCCGAATTCACAAAAAAATCGAAAGTTCCACCAAAATTAAAATTTTTAATCAACATTTTTTAGAAACATTTTGATGTGCAATTAAATTTAAGTATAATAAAGTGCAAGTTCGAAGTAGATACCGCTATTTTTTGGCACTTTTTTGGCTGACTTAGAAAGGGGAAAATTCACAACACTATCAGCAAAAAAAAAAATATATAATTTTTTACTATACATTTAATGGACTACAAAACTACATACTTAATTTTTCAATCCTAAATAATAAGTTTGAGATAAATGATCAACATTTGTTGAAATTCAGCACATTTTCATAAATCGTGTTTGCCCACCACCGTACATTCCCTGGTAAATAAATAACGACGCAATTAAATTTCGTATACTTTGTAAGGAGTGCAAGACTAAATGGTTGTCCGCAGATTGAAATACGAGATACTGAATCGGTCATGTTGTTATTAAAGGATTTCACGCTTACAGTATTTTAGACGTGCTTACGAAGACGAAACATCGCCTCATTACTATTTTGAGCAGCTAAATGTGCACACGTCTCTGCGCAGCAAAAAAATATGCATCCAGTAGGACAAGCAAAACTGACCGTCAAAAAGCTGCAATTATGTACAACAGACGGCCAGTTCATTCGCCGCTCGATTTTGACCTGCTCTCTGAGAGCACTCTTCGACAAAGTCACAAAACCGACTAGTGGAACCACATTTAACCCTCATTACCTACGTCTGCGACACTGGAAATACAGTGAAGCAACTATCAAACTAATGGTCCCTGGACACAACATGTTATGTCAAACTTGAATTGCAGGCTTAATAGAAAGCACGGATAACTAGCTTTCAATTTGATGCAGTGCCTAATTGGCCATGAATATTTTAAAGCACCGATTGTTGTGGGCATTGACATAAGAGTGGCAATAAGGACCTGCCCTGCTTATGAACTCTGTGCTCTACTACAAATATCACCTTTCCCATATATAACAGAGAGGAGGGCAACCATTGCGGCACTGAGAATCCTAAATAACTTCAACTTAAAAACCGAAAATATGACGGGTAATATTAAAGTCCTAATGAAATTCATGAACGACCATATATTGCAAATGCTTTACGCAATAGTTCCATAACTTGTAATTTATAGGAATTTTATTTATTTGTTGACTAAGTCAATGAATAAAAAAAATCGTATAGGCTAAGTAGAGATATTTAAAAGCCAATAATCATTTAGAAAGTAGAACAAAAACAAAAAATAATACAATTATAATATTTTAAAAAATATACAAAGAATTCAAAAAGCGCTCTTTTGGAAAATGAAAAATCTATCTCAATAAATTTGGAGATTCTATTGAACTCAATTAAGGCTCGAATAATAGGAGCATAAAGAGCTTTAAGAAGACCGACATAGAAAAACTCCGAATCACGAGAAGCTCTAACCGGAATATTAAAAAAACTCCTATTGTGGAGCACGGGAAAGTCAACGGGACTATGGATCAAATCGAAAATGAAATACAAAGGTAAGACTATTCTTCTATTCTGCAATGATTTTAAGTTCATCATTAGTCTAGGCTACTATTTTTGAGAGAGCAGGAAACCCTTACACCAAATCAGATGATGAGGTGTGAAATACCGATGATTAAAGATTTCAAGATGAAAAACTCGAGCTAGTATTCATCGGCCGAATTTAAAAATATCAATACCAATGTATCAGAAGTAGACAGTTTCACCTGCATTATGTTGTTCACACGGAAGTCCCACATAATAATAACGAAACTCGTAAACGACTGTTTCAGTGCTCTAAATACTTTTGAACCAAGAGCACTGTATTATTAGGCTGGGTGTCAGGAAATGGAGACATGGTGGCAATTAACAGGCGGAACCCTTTGGTGAGCTCACCAAAGCAAAAGTGCGGTCATAATTAAGTGGGTGGACAAAAAAATTCACAGACAGTGGAGTGGATATTCAGGGCAAAGGCAAGCTAAGCTAATCTATCCATTAAAAGAAGCTCCAAAATAGCTTTTAAATTTAGGTGAGGATGGCCATCGAGATCTCACTGGGTAATTCACGGGATAATGCACGTAGCGTGCTCCGATTCCGCTATAAATCGTTATAAGCTCTTTATTTATTCTAGAAAGAACAACCCTGATTTATTGTGAAAGTGGTAGTGGGCGGTAAATATGAAAGAGCTCCGATTTAATGAAAATTTCAATACCCTCCTTCTGTTACTTAGCTTATAAATTATTAACACCTGTGAAAACAAAAAAAAACAGCGAACAAATACAGACTTTTTTTACTTTTATTGTTTATATTTTTATGTCATCCTCAGTGTTGCCAGTGTAGCGTATGTCTCCCTAGATTTAAGATCACTCTGGGCCATTACTGAGAAAATTAGTGATAGTGATTTTTAGAGATTTTTCGAATATCAAAATTTGATTTTTTTCTGTTTTCAGACGGATCAACTGGTTATAATTGTTTATAATAATTTTATAAAGATTTCTCTTTTTATTAATATACGTAGAATTTTCTAAATTTTTTAATACTGTTGGTGGGCACACTTGCCTGGTTATTAGGTTATCAAGTTATCTGGTTGAAAATTATTATGCTATAGTGTATTCTATATTGCAAACTGAATCAAAAAAATAACCACATAACCAGATATCCATATATTTGTGCACATCCACAATTTTAGGTTATTGCCGTATAATTAGGATATTTTGTATGGTTAATTGTTTCAGAGAACAATAGTAAATTTTTATTTGCCTTTAATTTAATGTCATGAGGTGAAATTTATTTTTGACATCGCCAGATCAGAAATGATTAATATTTAGAGAGTAAATACAAGCATTGGCCTAACTCCCTCCGTTTTCGTTACTTTCCATTTCAAAGTTAATAAAATAATAAAATTATAGTTTAAATAACTAAAACCTCATCGTCATCAGGTATGTAACTTGAGTATAGAAATCGCTGCATCTTTTAGGCGCATCAATATTACATAGTTACATCCCGAGTTAATAAAAGGAAGGTAAAAAGATCCTTATTTGGTGCGTATTAAAAGAGTACTTAATACATCTTACTTTGCTAGCTTATAACTCCCATTGTTTTCATTATTTTTCCATACAATTTTAAATATTTATTAGTTAGACAGTTGTCAATTAAACCTTTTACATCTTACCGCATATGTCTATAGAAAAAGAATCGAGAGCGGATTTAAATGCCATTACTTATCGTCAGTGAGGCATCGATGCGGAATGCATTCCATTTGCTGCTGGGTATGTATGTGATAAAGATTGTAAGAATGGCTGACGTTGATGCTGACGTTAAATGCTGGCATAACTATGCAAATCCGCATACTGCTATTTCTGCTCTTAGCGAACTGGGTTCTTCACAGAATGCTGCGAATGTCTTGATTTATAATTTATAACAAAAATTGAAAAATGTTAGAACTCATCTTTGCAAAAGAAATTGTGTTAAAATGTATATTTTCATCGCAGAGGGAAAGCAAAAGCTGAAATATGAAATGTAAAGTATTTTTTACATGTGGCGCAAGTATTTTTAAGCATTTTTCATTCAAGTATGGCAGCCAGGAGCACACAGTATTAATTTTCTTACAAGAATAAAGTGAATAGAAAATAGGAGAAAATTAAAAAAAGGATATGTACATTCTTTGGTTCAAACAACATCATTATAAGCTTTTATTTTTCTTATAGCTTTGTCTATGTACATATATTGCTTCAATAAAAAATTTCAAGCGAGTACAAGAAAAAACGTTAATTAAATGTCTAGCGAAAAAAAAATGAAATTGACAAATATAACTAAAAGTACTTGAACTTTGCTATCAAAGAAGAGTAAAATGGAAAGAAGTATGTAACCTCCCTCCTGTAAGTTGTTGCTAATTGTTTCGTTTATTTTTGCATTTTCTTGGCGTTGTAGACTGCAAAAAACAATCCATGAAAAGCCAACAATAGCTGCATGAAAAATAATGGTACAAATTAAGTAATAAACATGTGCTTGCTTGCTTGCGGGAGTACAAAATTTAAATATTTTTCTCTATGTAAGGGGCGTTCCAAAACGTTCGTATACTCAGAATTATGCGCAAATTTTTTCAAGTGAAGATTCTTTAGCGGCGGTTAGTTGGCTGAGAGCAAGTTGATAAATTCAACGGAAATGCTTGAAACGGATTTGGGATCAAATTAGTAAATTTGGCGTGTGACCGGGATTTCTGCACAAATACTCCTATGTGGGCCGGTTGCTCAATGTCTGGTTAAATAACCAACTTAACTGATAGTTTAAACTCGGTTTAACCCAGCCAGATTGGGCAAATATTTTCCTGTATTCCATGCATAGCGAAGGTTTAAAATATATTTTATATATTGGTGTTTAAAGTACAAAACCACGTATCAACAAAATGCAAAACCGCGTATGTGAGGTTGCATAAATTATTTTCTCATATTTCAAAATAGTTCGCTTTTTTATAAAGCAATCGCATTTCTGGCTAGTATATTTCAGGACGTATGGATAAGGATAGTGCCAAGATCTTGTGTGAGCAAATCCAATATTTGGCAGCAAATGTCAGTTACGCGGTT